>NC_133660.1:125215421-125427921 GCF_037893015.1 Macrotis lagotis
TAATTAGTTATGTGATCCTGGATAAGTTATTTAATCTATCTACCTCAGTTAGGATACTAATGGATATCCATCTCCCAGGATTGCTGTAAGGATAAAATTGATGATACTTGTAAAGCACTTTGCAAATCTTAAAATATAGCATAAGTGCTAGCTGTAATTATTATTGCTAGATTTTGGCAATAAGTGAGAATGGAATAGTTACAACCAGTCAGGTGGCTAGAAGTCAAGCTTTGATGGCACATTTATAACAAAGATATTCATTAACTATTTAGTATTCCACCCTACTGAGTACATTATAATTAACGGCAAATTGGCTTTTCCTCTGTCCTTCAGACTATCTGTCTGTCAGTGACTTTGCCTCTGACAGTGGTGAGTATCTCACAGTTGGGATGTTTTTCTCCAAGAAGAAAGGGATGCCGGCTACCTTTTGAGATCTCAGAAGGCATTGTACCAAAAGAAAGAAGTCCCAAATAAGAAGTAGCCTCATCCCAAGCATAGTCTTGAGTACAGGACTATGAGCTAATTAGGAAGAAAAATGTTTCTCCTATTTACCCTCAATAATTCATAATCATCTTTATCCTTCAAGGTAATCAGGTAAGAGATACATGAGGCTCAGACATAATGCTCTTCCTTTATCTACATATTGGCTCAAAAGTCAGTTAAAACTCATAATCCTCAACCCCAAAAGAAAACAAAAAAGGAAGTGATGCTTGTCCTTCATTTTCAAAGAAGACCATGACATCAGGGAGGTGCTGCCATGACATGCATGTGAATTGGATTTGAGGGAGGTGGGTGCTATATTGTCACCAGTCTCACTTCCTGTGAATCAGGATGACTGTAAATAATACTGAAGTAAAGTACTCAGGGTTAAATATTTTGTCCAAGGTTACACTCCTATTTGAATTCAGGTCCTCTTGACTTCAGGGTGGGCACTCTATACATTATACCATCTAGCTAAGTAGTCAGAGGATAACTGTCTATGCTCTGAAGTAGGAAAAGAGCAGTGACAGAGAGAGAGAAGATAACTCCTATATCACTTATTCCCAAGGGAATGCTACCAAAAAAATTCATCTATTTGTTGCATATCAAAACTTTTGTTCTTTAGCATAAAGGCACAACTCAGAACTTGTCTTCTTAAGATTTTTCTTGGTGTAAATAAACCCTTTAATTGATTCTGATTTACAACATGAAACACATAAAAACTGTAAATAGAGAATATGAAACTGGTTAAAGGCAATGCCCAGAATAAAAGAAAGCATTCAAAGGATAATGAAATTAGTTAGTTCTTCTCTCATGAGAGTCATTTAAAGGAAGTGGATAAGTTTATCCTGAAGAAGGGAAGACTTAGCAAGGTCAAAATAGCCATCTTCAGGGATGTGTTGAATTGTCCTGTTTTGCCCTGATTTGTGAGGCAAAAGGGTAGAAACAAGAACAAAAAGAAGAATTTTACTTCTTTTCTTCTGCCTTGATATTCCTTCTCCTCAAAGGGCATTTTCCTTCTTCCTTCTGCCCTATTCCCCTTTACAGTTCTCTTACAATTGTTGTCTTCTCCCATTAAAATCTAAGTTCCTTGAGGGTTATCACTGGTTTGTTTCATCAGATCTTAGCAGAGGGTCTGCTTAATCAATGTTCTTTCCACCTACCTATCTCTTTGGTGTTTTCCCCATCACTAGAGGGCTTCAGGCAAGGTTCTGGATAGCCATTGATCAGGGATGCCCTAGTTGGAATTGTTGTTCTGGTATGTGTTGAATGAGATCTTCAATGAGATCCCTTTTACCTCTAGAATTCTGTGATTCAGTGATCTCACCTATAAATGTTTGCCACTCACTTCTTTTTTTTTGCAAGGCAATGGGGTTAAGTGGCTTACCCAAGACCACACAGCTAGGTAAATATTAAGTGTCTGAGGCTGATTTGAACTCAGGTACTCCTGACTCCAGGGCCAGTGATCTATCCACTGCGCAAACTAGCTGCCCCTCCACTCACTTCTTCTGAAGTATTTAATTGAAATGAAGGATCAAAACCTTGGAAACCTTACTTTATTTAAGGATTTGGGGGCAGCTAGCTGGTGCAGTGGATAGAGCACTGGCCCTGGAGTCAGGAGTGCCTGAGTTCAAATCCAGCCTCAGACACTTAATAATTACCTAGCTGTGTGGCCTTTGGCAAGCCACTTAACCCCATTGCCTTGCAAAAAAAAAAAAACCCAAACACATTTAAGGATCAACCATGTTGATCTTGCAAGCTTTGTTGGCTCCTTTCAATTCTAAAATGTTCATTCTGATGATCATCAGAAGCACAAAATCCTTTATAACTGGGAAGATGGCAGATATCTAAATCTAGAATGCTCTGGGCAGACATTTCAGCTACTCAGTCACTTTAGGAAAGTACCAATGTCACTCTCATTTTTGGCTTGGTAGATAGATTAGATAGGAAGGGATGAATAGTATTTCTGCATATTTTTCTTATTTTTTATTTTTATTAAAACAAAATGCATATTTTGATGGTTAAATATAATAGGGGAAGGAATATAGCTGTAAACTTCTGAACAGATTCTAGAGAATCTGTTTCTGGGTCTTACTTTTTGAATTTTGACAGTCAAAAATGCAATATATGTATTTGGAGTCTGTCCCAACTCATTGATCAAAGAAAATGTTTCATAAATCTCTGTTTATTAACAATATTGTGTTTAAACAAAAACTTTCCCCACATATAAACACCAAAACAATAGCATTTGTCTGGCAGTACTTGGGGTTTATTGCATTAAATACATAGAAAAACCTGCACTCCTTTTCATTAAAAGACATTCCTCCTTGTTGGTTGTTTTCTATTAAAAATTTGCTTGAAAGAGAAATATATATACATATATATATATATATATATATATATATATATATATATATATGTTTGCTGGGGCTTTTATAATTTGCCAGATGGCACTATTAATATGCAGCAGTT
Source organism: Macrotis lagotis (assembly GCF_037893015.1). Taxonomy (NCBI): domain Eukaryota; kingdom Metazoa; phylum Chordata; class Mammalia; order Peramelemorphia; family Peramelidae; genus Macrotis; species Macrotis lagotis. The sequence continues at coordinate 125,218,374 of NC_133660.1, forward strand.
AAAGGTGGGGAAGATTATTTGACAATACTGAAAAGGATTTCACATCGCTACTTCAACATTTCTTTTCTCTTAGAGAATTCGACCTTCTTCTAGCTCCCACCTGATTTCTAGTAACCATTCAGCCTGGCATAGTGCCTTGGTTCATTGGTTGTTCAAAAATTCCATTCAATTCAATTCACTCTTCTAATTATATAGAAGGGAGAATAAGTGGAAAACAGAACCATAAGACACAAGGTCTGCCATGATGGACCTAGTTGAAGCTTTTATTTATAGAGAACTTGACAATCATATAAAATTTCTTTAAATATTTGATCCTCATAATCATCCTATGAAATATAAAAGACAAGCATTAAAACCCCCCATTTTACAGAAGAGAAAATTGAGGTTCTATGTGGTTGTGACTCACCCAAAAGTCAAATAGTTGAAAATTGATCCCAAGATTTTTGACTTCACAATCTACCTTATGTTCAGTGCATCTTTGTAGTATGGTCTTCTAGAAAGTCTCTAAAAGCTGATTGGCAATATTAGGAAGTCTTTCTAATATATAGTATGATTGTTTTGTGCTGTGCTCTGCATGGTGCCTAGTCCAGAATCTTCTATATAGTAAGCATTCTATAAGTGCTTGATGATTTAACTTTCTCATACTTAACAATCATTTGCTCTATGCTAGATATATTAATTATCTAAATTAATGTTTTTCTGTAGTTGAATATCTCCAATTTATTCTGTCTATAACTTGTCTGAACATAGTTGTTTGCATATTGCCATGCTTTATCATCAGATTGTAAGCTCATTGACATCATGGATTGTCTTTCTTTGCATTTTCAACTAATCTGGTGACCAGCACATAGTAGGCATATTATGAATGATTCCTCACTGATTCTTCATTCAATAAGATTTCAAAGCCTCTGAGAACTAGAACTGGAAAGGAATACAGAAGTCTTCTAGATCAACCCTTTATTGTAGAGATGAACAAATAAGTCTCAAAAAAATTTGACTTCCTCACGAGACATAAATGAAAGAGTCAGGATTCAAACCTAGGTTAATTTATTTCAAATCAATCAAAAAATATTTATTGAGGACATACAATGCCCTTAACCTTGTTCTCAGTGTGGAGAAATTGAGAGATTTTGTCCTTAAGACATCTATAATCTCATTGGTGAAATAAGGACTTGAAATATTATGCTCTTAAGAATAGAAAAAAAATGACATAGATTTTGTTGGATATTAAATACTTAAAAGAAAATAAAAAAACACATTTCAAGACCAGGGTTCTTATTCTTTTATGTGTCTTGGGCCTCTTAGGCAGTCTGCTATAGCCTTTGGACCTCTTTTCAGAATAATGTTTTTTAAAGCACAAAAAGACCCACATAAAGTTGAAGAAGTAATTAATTTTATTAAAATATCATTATCAAAATATTTTTAAAAATAAGTTCATGCTAATATAGAAATATGCTTAACATAGTTATATATATATGTATATATATATATATAAAATATATATGTAACCTATATCATATTATTTGATGATCTGAAGGGATGAAGGGAAGGGAGTAAAATATGGAACTCAAACCTAACAAAAATGAATGTTGAAAACTGTCTTTGCATATAGTTGGAAAAAATAAACAAATTTAAAAAATAAATTCATGAACCCAAGTTAAAGACTGCTTGTTTATGTAGTATAGCCTATATACAAGTTACTGACTATACATGTCTTTAAATATGTCAAAGAGTTTCTCACTTAAATCCTCATCTAATGTTTCTTTTTGAACTGGAGGATACTCTAGGTTCTCAAAGTCTATGCCAGGAGATCCTCAGTTTTGGCAGGCCCTGCTCATTGGAAGGACTTCTGAGCATTGGCTGATCAAGAGACAGAAACTATCTACATCCAAGGATCAGCCTCACTCAGTTGGGAAAGGTTCCTCACCATATTGGCTTCAGGGTGCCTTTTGTTTAGGGATAAAGCAACTCATAGGGATTGTCTAATTATGTATGCAGGGCTGTGTTCTTTCCCTCACTGAGGAAATCACAAGATGCTTTAACTATTAAAGCATTTTCACTGTCCCCAATTCCATTCATCAAATATTGAATTGCCTACTATATGTAAAGCAGAATGATTAATATACATTTATTTGTAAAGAATTTCTTATGTGCTAAATAGTGTGGATACAAAGAAAAAGCAAAAACTATCCCTACCTTAAAGAAACTAATATTTTAAATGAATGGGAATTTTTTGTCCTTCATTTTTGAAGAAGACCACAACACCAGGAGGGTGATGCCATGACAAGCACATAAATTGGATTTGAGAGAGGGAGTGCTGTGCTAAGTCACCAGCCTCACTTTCTCCTCTAGAGTCATCTGGGTCCAGTGGCCAGATATGAATCAAGATGATTGGAGATGACTTGTATGTGAGGCAATCAGGGTTAAGTGACTTGCCCAAGGTCACTCAACTAATAAGAGTCAAATGTCTGAGGCTGGATTTGAACTCCTGTCCTCCCAACTCCAAGGCCAATGCTCTATCCACTGTACCTCCCACTTGTCCATTATATTTAATATTCTAATAAGGAAGAGAAAATGTACATAAATAGGAATATGTACCTTTCTACATATAAAGTAGATGCAGGGACTGAGACTGGGATAATGGATAGAGGGTCATCTTTGAAATCAAGAAGACCTATATTGAAGGTCTCTCTCTGACATTTAATAGCTATGTATCTATAATTGCAGTTAATGTCTCCAAGTCCTAAAACATTACCTAAACTAGAATGTTAGAGAAAAACTTCCTATTTCTTTGAGTGGAGAGAATATCTAGTTGGGATTTCCTACACTGAGGATATCACAGGTCCAGACCCCACTAATACCCACATGCCCAAGAAGGAAACTGAATGTTTTCAATGTTTGAATACAAAGAAAAACACTAATACAACTTCTCTCTTTGACAGGAATATATTCCATTAAGGATAGGGAAGATACAAAGTAGATGGAATTGAGTATCAGATAATATAATATAATATAATATAATATAATATAATATAATATAATATAAAAGGGGAGCAAAGAAAAGATCCTGGCCAGGTGCCCCTGAACTCAATGAGGAGGGTAAGATTGCTTTGAGCTAGGAAATCAGGACCAACTATTTGTCCAAATTGAGCATGAGGGATCATGGAACATGATATCTTAGAGTTCAAAGGGGCCAAACTGAAGCATGTCCATCCTTGACAAGCATGAGATTTGTTGCCTGATTTTCATTTTGAAGGGTTTTGGATTATAATAGCATTTGCTATCATAGTACTTTCCTTACAATCAAAAGAAAAACAAATTTCTCTAAAAAGTTGAGGGCAGCTCGGTGGCCCAGTGGATAAAGTACCAGGCCTGGAGTCAGGAAGATCTTGGATCAAATTCAACCTCAGATATTTACTATAGTTTTGTGACTCCAGGACAAGTCACTTAACCCTTTTTGTCTCAGTTTTCTCATCTGTACAATGAGCTGGATAAAGAAATGGCATTACTTTAGTGTCTTTGCCAAGAAAATCCCACCTGGGGTCATAGAAAGTCCAAAACAACTGAGAAAATGTTTTTCTCATACCCATTATAGAGGTCAATTGAATTTGTGAGACAAATGTTTAAGACCAATATGTATTCTAAGTTTCTGGCTTGAAAGAAACAAAATTTGAAAGTTGTCAGGTACACTCACTCTTGGGAGGCAAAGTGATGTCTGAAGGTGACACCAACTAGCTTCCTAAAAGAAAAATGAGGGGATGAAAAATTAGGGCCATCTCCACTTTCTTGTGATCAACTTGACTCAACTGCTCCATAAGTTGTTTCCTGGAAATTCCTCTCTCTTGAAATTGCTTTATATCAATTTCTTTATGGGCTTGATGTATAAATTAATTGTATGACCCCTCTCTTTGTCCCACCCAGTAGAATTTGAGCCAGTTAAAAGTAGGAACTGTTTCAACTTTAATTTTGTCCTGACTAAACACATGAAGGACCTTCCTTGCATATAATAAATGGTGTTGGATTAAAATTCCAAATTATCTCACCCAATATATCATCATCATGTTAAAGTTAAAAATAGCCAAGGTATTTTTTGGACTTTAAAGTTTTCAAAACAATTTTTATATTCTATCTCACTTGCATAATTCTGAATGCTAAAAAAAAGCATATTGTCTTCAATGACAGATATATTGTCCCAGCATAGTGTCAAATCATGGGGTTCATAATCAGATAGAGGTTTGAAACGCAATTTATATATTTATCACTTGTGGGATTCCAGTTGATCAACCAGTTCATCATTTCTGGGTCTTAGTTTCACCATCTGTGAGATAAGGGAGACAAGGAAGAGGCCAGACTTGAGGACCTCTAAGATTCCTTCTAGCTCTTCTAGTTACTATACTTTGCCACATTTTGTTCTTAAATAGAGGTCTAGTGATAATTTGAAAAGAATTAGTCTTCAGAGTTCCTGCTTTGGCTCTTAAAAGGGTTCTACCCTAATTGAATGGGGATGGTTTCTCACCCCTTTGGAATTTAAATCACTTTCACTGGGACTACACACTGTGATGAACTCCCTGTAATTCCAGTCCATTTTACACAGCAATGAGCTGACTTGCAGATAAAGCACAGCACTTGGGTTTAGGAGGACCTGAGTTCAAAACCTATCTGGAAAACTTACTAGACATGTGACTTGGGCACTTAAGTAGATTAATTTTTCTCTATCTTAGTTTCCCCATCTGAAATATAATAATAGTGTTACCAATATTAATTAATAATGTTTAACTATTGTGGGGCTTCATTGAGATATGTGTAAAGTGCTCCATAAACTTTAAAGTACTATAAAAATACTAGATGTTGTAATTCCATTTTGAGAAAAACCAAAGGATCGGTAGAGGAAGAATTTTAAAGGTATTTAGACTAATCCTCCTCATTCTATAAACAGTGAAACTGAAACCTAAAAAAGAAAAAATGACTGCCATATGCTAAATCACACAATTAAAGTGGCAAAGTCAATTTTGTGTATCATACTTAGCCAAAAAACAATAAGCTGGAGAATAATCAAAGATAGGAAATAGAATAATGAGATGGCTTGGGTTGATGCCATATGAAGATAGATTAAGGCTTCCAGGGATTTTGAGCCTGAAGAAGAAAAGACTTATTAGCTTATGAAGGATGTCTTTAGCTTTTAGCTGAACAGTCATGCTCCACCAGACCTCAGGGTAGAGTTTGCAATAGTGGGCAACAGCAGTAAAGGGGAAAAAATGAGTCTTGATGTAAGATGTAACATTTGTAGTAAGCCAAAAAGGAGAATTGACTGCTTCAGAAGGAGGAGAAAAAATTTCTCTATCCCCAAAGAGATTGGTTGACCATTTGTCAGGAACATTGTACAAGGGGTTATTTTTCTGGTATGGGGTGAACTAATTCACCAGAAAGTCTCTTCTAGTACTTATGGTTCAATGATTCTGTGACTCAGGGCTCTTTTCAGTTCAACACATGATTTCTCAGCAAATTTACTCTTTGGATGTGCCAGCTCATACTGGTTTCAGACCCAAACTGCACCCCACCCAAATGAGTTCTGGCGGGGGAGGAGGGGAGGGAGAATGTACTAAAGTTTTATAAATATTTAAAAGATGGGTTTTCAAAAGGATTCAGATTTCTCTTGGGGGCTATATCTCTGCTGTTGCTTTTATTTTTGAAAAAGGATTTCCTAGTGGTTTTGCATCAAACAGTATGAATCAAATCAAACAAAACATTTTCTACCAAAGTAGACAGTAAGACAGTGATTACCTGCAAGGATACAAGTGAGTTAGGGTTAAATTGGATGGGGGAAAATGAAACCCAGCAGTCAAAAGGTTATTCTTCCCCCCTGAAAGAGTTCATAGAGAAATAGGAAAATTTTCTCCTTAAGTTGAAAAAAATCTCTTTCTTCTCTTATTTTTTACATTAATATATATTTATGGGGAAAAAATCATCTCCAAAACAGTTAAAATAACTCTGGACAGTATAAAATACTTAGGAGTACAGCTGCAAAAACAAACCCAGTAACTATATAAACAAAATTACAGAAAAAAACTTTTATTGAAATACAGTCAGATTTAAATAATTGAAGAATTAGTAATTATTCATGGTGAGCAGGGTCAATATAATAAAAATGACAATTTTACTCAAACTAATTTGTATATTTAATGCCATCCCAATTACATTACCAAAAATATTTACCAAGTTAGGAAAAAAAAACAATTTATTTGGACAAACCAAAAAGGCAATAATATTAAAGGAAATAATTTGAAAAATGTAAAGGAAGGAAGTTTAGCAATGCCAGATCTGAAACTATATTATAACACAATAATTATCAAAACTTTCTGATACTGGTTGAGAAATAGAAAGATAGAAAAATGGAATAAAGTAGACATACAATTTATAGCAGCAAATAAATATTAATACCCTTTTATTGGAAAAGTATAAAGATTTAAGATTTGAGAATAAGATTTTATTATTTGGTGAAAATTTTTAGAAAGACTGGAAAGCAGTATGGCAGAAACTGAGCATAGACCAATATCATATCATTTACCAAGGTAAGGTTAAAATAAATATGTGAGCTATATTAAAAAGAGATTTTACAAGAAAATTAGAAACACATGGAACTTTTTATTTATCAGACTTATGGATGAGTAAATAATTCATGAATAAACAAGAGTTAGAAAGCAAAGTTAGGTATCAAAGGAATAATTTTGATTATGTTAAATTAAAAATGGTTAGTACAAATAAAATAAATATAGTTAAGATCAAAGGAAAGCAGAAAATGGAAGGAGGGAAGGAATTCATAAACAGTTCACAGAAAAAGCTCTCATATCAAAAATATATAAAGAACTTTGTCAAATCTCTAAGAGTGTGAGGCATTCCCAAGAGATTCCCAATAGATAAATAATTAAAGGATATGAACAGGTTATATTCCAATGAAGAAATCAAAACAATTTAAAGTCATATGAAATAATACTCTAATAAAATCTTAGAAAAATGATTACAACAAGTTATCACTAGGATAATACATTATGATCAAGTAGGATTTATTCCAGGAATGCAGGGTTGGTTCAATATTAGGAAAACTGTTAGTATACTCAATTACATCAACAACAAACCTATCAGAAATTATATGATCATATCAATAGATGCTGAAAGAGCTTTTGACAAAATACAGCATCCATTCCTACTAAAAAACACTAGAGAGCATAGGAACAAATGGACTGTTCCATAGAATAATTAGCAGTATCTATCTGAAACCATCAACAAGCATTATATTCAATGGGGAGAGGCTAGAGGCATTCCCAATAAGATCAGGGGTGAAACAAGGGTGCCCATTATCACCACTACTATTCAATATTGTATTAGAAATGTTAGCTTCAGCAATTAGAGAAGAAAAAGAAATTGAAGGAATTAGAACTGGGAAGGAAGAGACAAAAACTCTCACTCTTTACGGATGACATGATGGTCTACCTAGAGAATCCCAAGAAATCATCCAAAAAAACTACTGGAAACAATTAGCAATTTTAGCAAAGTTGCAGGGCATAAAATAAACCCTCATGAATCCTCAACTTTTCTATATATGTCTAGCAAGATACAGCAGGAAGAGCTAGAAAGAGAAATCCCATTCAAAGTAACCTCAGACAATATAAAATACTTGGGAGTCTATTTGCCAAGATAGACTCAGAAACTTTTTGAAAGCAATTATAAAACACTTCTCACACAAATTAAATCAGATTTAGATAACTGGGCAAATAACAACTGCTCATGGATAGGTAGAGCTAATATAATAAAAATGACAATTCTACCAAAACTAAACTACCTGCTTAGTGCCCTACCAATCAAAATTCCAAAACATTACTTTAATGAGTTAGAAAGAATTATAAGTAAATTCATATGGAGAAATAAAAAGTCAAGAATTTCCAGGAGCTTAATGAAAAAAAAGTGCAAAAGTAGGTGGCTTAGCTCTACCTGATCTAAAATTATATTATAAAGCATCAGTCATCAAAACTGTTTGGTATTAGCTAAGAAATCTGCTGTTTGATAAACCCAAAGAGTTTTCAGTTTCAGATAAAAACTCCCTCTTTGATAAAAATTGCTGGGATAATTGGAAGGTAGTATGGAAGAAACTTAGATTAGACCAACACCTAACACCCTTTACCACGATAAGATCCAAATGGTTACAGGACTTAGACATAAAAAACAATACTCTAAGCAGATTAGAAGATCAAGGACTAGTTTACCTGTCAGATCTATGGAAAGGGGAGAAGTTTATGACTAAGGAAGAGTTGGAGAACATCACGAAAAACCAATTAGATGATTTCAATTACATTAAATTAAAAAGCTTTTGCACAAATAAAACCACTGTAACGAAGATCAAAAGAAATGTAGTAAATTGGGAAACAATCTTTACAACTGATGATTCTGACAAAGGACTCATTTCTAAAATATACAGAGAACTTAGTCATATTTTGAAAACAAAAAGCCATTCCCCAATTGACAAATGGTCAAAGGATATGCAAAGGCAATTTGCAGATGAGGAGATCAAAGCAATCCATAGCCATATGAAAAATTGTTCTAAATCATTAATTATTAGAGAAATGCAAATTAAAGCTTCTCTGAGGTACCACCTCACACCTCTCAGATTGGCCAATATGACCAGAAAGGATAATGATCATTGTTGGAAGGCTTGTGGGAAATCTGGGACACTATTACACTGTTGGTGGAGCTGTGAACTCATCCAGCCTTTCTGGAGAGCTATTTGGAACTACACCCAAAGGGCAACAAAAGTGTGCATACCTTTTGACCCAGCAATACCATTACTGGGTCTATACCCTGAAGAGATGATGGAAAAGGGTAAAAACATCACTTGTACAAAAATATTTATAGCAGCCCTGTTTGTGGTGGCAAAGAATTGGAAATCAAGTAAATGTCCTTCAATTGGGGAATGGCTTAGCAAACTGTGACATATGTATTTCATGGAACACTACTGTTTTATTAGAAACCAGGAGGAAGGGGATTTCAGGGAAGCCTGGAGGAATTTGCATGAACTGATGCTGAGTGAGATGAGCAGAACCAGGAAAAACAGTGTATACCCTAACAGCAACCACGGGGTGATGATCAACCTTGAAGGACTCGCTCATTTCATCATTGCAACAATTGGGAACAATTTTGGGCTTTCTGCAAAGGAGAGTGCCATCTGTATCCAGATAAGGAGCTGTGGAGTTTGAACAAAGTTCAAGGACTATTCCCTTTAATTTAGGGGAAAAACCCAGATATCTTATTGTTTGATCTTGTTATTTCTTAGAATTCTTGTCTCTTCCTTAAGGATATGATTTCTCTCTCATCGCACTCAATTTGGATCAATGTACAACATGGAAACAAAGTAAAGACTGACAGATTGCTTTCTGTGGGAGAGGTGAGGGAAATGAGTTTGGGGGGAAATTGTAAAACTCAAATAATATCTATAATAAAAATTAATTAAAAAAAGAAAAAAGAAATAACACTCTAAATCATTATAGAACAGAGAAATGCAATGAGATATCATTTAGCAGGTACCAGATTGACAAACAATTGAAAGAAAAGCAAAAAATCTTGAAGTGGATGTGGAAAAATTGGAAAACTAATTCATTACTGAAGAGCATATTGTTTTGTTTTGTGTTTTTGGTTTTTGCAAGGCAATGGGTTTAAGTGACATGCCCAAGGTCATACAACTGCCTAGTTATTAAGTGTCTGAGGCCAGATTTGAACTTAGGTACTCCTGACTCCAGGGCTGGTGCTCTATCCACTGCACCACCTAACTGCTCCCTGGAGAGAATTTTGTAAGAGGCATCTGGAATTATGTTCAAAGGATTATTATAGTGTCTACACCATTTGACCCAGGAATATCACTACTAGGTCTATTACAAAGATGATCAGGGAAAAGGAGAAAGAATGTATATGTTCTAGTATAAGGGACCATTTCAATAACAAAATTAACAGAAATCATTTGATTATCTTAATAGATGCTGAAAATGCTTTTGACAAACTATAGCTCCCCTTTCTATTAAAAACACTAGAGAATAGACTTCTGAGGTGAAGCCAAGATGGTGGTGGGAAGTTAGCATCATGCTTTTCCCTATACAACAATAAATGAAGCCTCTATGCAGATATTAAAGCTATAGATCCCACCATAAATGGAGTGTTTGAAACAAGTTTTCAATTGTAGACATCGTGGAGGATCTTCAATGAAGGTCTTTCTCTTTGTGGTAAAGAGGAAGTAAAGCCCAATTAAGCAGAAGAGTAGGAAAGCCAGTGGAATACTTTAAACCACAGTGCAGTTCAGGTCCCAGCAAGAAGACAACTGCACAAGTCCCAGAAGTTAGATAGCAAGCCAGCAGGGAGGGTCCCTACTCCAAACAAAGTCTGAACCCTGGGAACAGTGGGACAAAGACTGGATTGGGTTGGGAAGAAACTTCTATTTAAGCAATGCCTGGGTTGCATAGTCAACATTTTGACAAATGATAAGTCAGGGATCAGAACCCAATCCCAGCACTAAAATTTTGAATATGTGCTCCCAGGAACAGAGTTCAAACAATCCAATAAGCAAGAAAAAAAAAAAACCCCAACAACTAGAAGAGAGCTAACTATAGAAAGTCACTATACAGATAGAGATGATAAAAATGCTACCTCAGAAGAAGAAAGCAATGAAAAATTTCCTACATGGGAAGTCTCAAAGGAGTCTATAAATTGAACTCAAATCCAAAAACTTCATAAAAGAATTAAAAACCAAAGAAGAGAGGAAAAAGAAAAATGTAAAAAAAATATGAGAACCATGCCAGAAAATTATGGAAAATTGACAAAAGAAATAAACTCCTCTAAAAGTAAAAATAAACACTTGAAAAAAGAATGTAATTCAAAAAATAAAATTAACCAACTGGAACAGGAATGTATCTCATTTAAAACTCAAATCAACCAATTAGAAAGGGACTGTAACTCAGACAAAATGTAAAATTAACCAATTGGAAAAGGAAACACAAAAACTAAGCAAAGAAAATAAAATTCTAAAAATTAGAATTGGACAAATAGAAACTAATGAATCTATGAGACAGCAAGATTCCATTAAAGTAAAAAGCTCAAAAAATGAGGAAAACATAAAATACCTTTTAGGAAAAAAAGCAATCTGGAAAATAATTTCAGGAGAGATATTTACAAATTATTGGTCTAGCAGAAAGCCTAGATCAAAACAAAAGCCTGGAAAATATATTTCAGAAAATTATCAGGGAAAACTGCCCAAATCTATGCAATAACCATTGAAAGAATACACAGAACTCCTTCAGAAAGAGGAAAAAGGAAAAAATGCCCAAGGACTATCATAACCAAATTCCAGAATTCTCAAATAAAGGAGAAAATACTGCAACCAGTCAAAAATAAGCAATTTAAATACAAAAGAAGTACAATAAGAATTACACAGAACTTATAAGTTTCAATAATGAAGGATTGGAGTCTGGAATACAGTATTTTGGAGGGGAGAGGACTTTGGGTTACAACCAAGAATTTACTACCCTGCAAAATTCAACATATTCTGTCAAAGGAAAAGATGAGTGTTCAATGAAATAGAGGACTTCTAAAATTTCCTGGTAAAAAGAGAAGAGTAAACAGAGAATTCTATCTTCAAATACAAAACCCAAGAGATTCTAAAAAGGTAAATGGAAAGGTAAAAAAAAAACCAAATATTAATCAAGAACATTAAATTGTATTCAACTCTACAAGGGAAGAAAATACTTGTAACTCTTGAGAATTACATTTCTCTCAGGATAGTTAAAAGACTGAATATAGTTGAAGACTTAGATTGTTTCTCTTAGGTTGTTTCTTGTTGTTTTATTATTGAAGAAGACCAAAATTATGCCACTAAGTGGAGACAAATTGCAGTGTGTCCATCTATCGCCAATCTGTAGTATAATAGGGCCAGGGTGTGGGATTAAGAAGGGTTGAACATAAATGAGATTGGGAAGTGATTTTACCTTAACCCATACTTTAGTTAATGAGGGTTTTAGTACCATAATTGGGGGTGCTAAAGGGACAGTAGGAGAGAGTATGCCCAAAACTTTGCTTGGGGAAGGTTGTAGGGTTATGATTGGAATATTATAAAAATAGAGGAAGAGAGTATATACTTAGAGGGACTGGACATGAAAAAATTATGAAGAGATTTTGCTTTGCTTGATGCTTTGGTTACAATTAGAGGGAGTATCCTGGCTGGTGGTATAAATGGTTCACAAAATGATTGAACTTTACATGATGTTTGGGCTCATGAGGACTGTTGATCCATGGAGAGTATTTGAAAAGGGGGTAAGGTATAAAGTGATTATAATTTGATGTAATTCATGACTCATGAGAAGTGCATTTCTAAGGAAATAGAAGAGAGAAGGGTACTTGGTAATTATGAGACAATCCTGCTTATCAATCAATAATTCAAGCAATCACTTATTCAGCCATTAACAATAGTACTTCTATCAGGTCAGGTAAAAGGAGTATATTTTGAAAAAGGGGACATAAGTACAAGACAGGGTTAAAACAACAGAAGCATAAAAAGAAAGACTATATTAGGAGAAGTCTATAAGAGGCACAAAGAGCTATCATAATAGAGGGAAAGAAGGGAGGGTGTGAACACTGAGTAGATCCTACTGAATTTGGTCAAGAGAGGGAATAACATATTTCAAATAGGGTTTAATAAGCCTTAGCCTACAGGGAATTTTGGGGAGGGAGGGAAAGGAAAGGGAAGAAGGGACTGATAAAAGGGAAAATGAAGGTGTGAGTGAAGGTAAACTCAAAGTTAAAATTTAAAAGAAAAGTTAAGGGGAGAGGGAGTAAAACATTGGTGAGGAGGAAAAAGAGGAAAGGGATGAGAAAAGTACAAATAGGGAAAGATCGCATGGAGGGAAATAGAGAATTAGTAATTTTTTTTAAAGAAAGATTTTATTTATTTTGAATTTTATAATTTTCCCCTAATCTTGCTTCCCTCTCCCCACCCCTCACAGAAGGTAGTCTATTAGTCTTTACATTGATTCCATGGTATACATTCATCTAAGTTGAATGTGATGAGAGAGAAATCATATCCTTAAGAAAGAAACATAAAGTACAAGCGATAGCAAAATTACATAATAAGATAATGATTTTTTAAAAATTAAAGGTAATAATATTTGATCTTTGTTCAAAAGAATTAGCAATCTTAACTATAAATGTGAATGGAATGAACTCTCCCATGAAACAGAAGCAGATAGTAGAATGGATTAAAAGCCAGAATCCTAAAATGTGTTGTACACAAGGAACACATTTAAAGCAGAGAGATGCACACAAGACAAATGTAAAAGGTTGGATCAAATTATGTTATGTTGGGGTGGCTAGGTGGCACAGTGGATAAAGCACCGGCCTTGAAGTCAGGAGTACCTGGGTTCAAATCTGGTCTCAGACACTTAATAATTACCTAGCTGTGTGGCCTTGGGCAAGCCACTTAATCCCATTGCCTTGCCAAAAAAACTAAAAAATATATGTTATGCTTCAGTGTAAGTAAAAAAATCAGGGGTAGTGATCCTGATCTCAGACAAAACAAAAGCAAAAATGGATCTCATTATATGGGATCAAGAAGGAAATTATATTTTCTTAAAAGGTACCATAAATAATGAAGTTATATCATTATTTAAAATACATGCACCTAATGGTATAACACACATTCTTAGAGGAGAAGCTGAATGAATAACAAGGAGACAAAGATAGCAAAACCATAAAGGTTGAGGGATCTCAACCTTTTCTCTCAGAGCTAGATAAATCTGCCCTCAAAAATAAACAAGAAGGAAGTAACAAAGATGAATAAAATCCTTAAAAAACTTAGATAAGATAGGTCTCTGAAGAAAACTGAAGGGGAATAGAAAAAAATAAACCTTTTTCTCTGCGGTATATGGCACTATACCAAAATTGACCATGTACTAGGGCATAAAGACCTTAAAATTAAATGTAAAAAGGCAGAAATAATGAATGTATTCTTTCCAGATCCTGATGCAAAAAAAATTACATATAATAAAGGACCATGGAAATTAAATACAAAAATTTAATGGAAACTGAATAAATTCATTTTAAAGAATGAGTGGACCAAACAACAAATAATAGAAATAATAAATCATTTCATACAAGAAAATGAAAACAATGAGATACCATGCCAAAATTTGTGAGATACATCCAAAGAAGTTTTGAGGGGAAATTTTATATCTTTAAATAATTATACAAATATAAGAAAGAGGGGATTGATGGATTGGGTATGCAACTAAAAAACGTTGGAAAAAGAACAAATTAAAGATCCCCAATTAAATACCAAATTAGAGATTCTGAAAATCAAAGGTGAGATTAATAAAATTGAAAGCAAGAAATCCATTGATCTGATAAATAAAACTAAGAGTTGGTTTTATGAAAAAATCACTAAAAAACTAACCTTTGGTTAATCTGATATTTTTTAAAAAAGAAAGAAAACTGCCAAGTTACCAGTATCAAAAATGAAAAGGGTGAACTTACCACCAATGAGGAAGAAACTGAAGAGATAATTCAGAACTATTTTGCCCAATAGTATGCCAATACATTTGATAACATGAGTGAAATGGATGATTATTTACAAAAATGCAAACTACCCAGATAAATAGAAGAGAAAATAAAATACTTAAGTAATCCCCATTTCAGAAAAAGAAATTGAAGAGATCATAAATAAAATCCCTAAGAAAAGTCTCCTGGTTCAGATGGATTTACAAGTGAATTCCATCAAACAATTAATTCCAATTCTACATTAACCATTTTAAAAAATAGAAAGAGTTGTACCATATTTTTAATGACACCAATATAGTGCTTATTCCTAAGCCAGGAAGAGTTTAAAACAGACAAAGAAATTTATAGAGCAATTTCTCTAAGGAATATCATACAAAAATCTTAAATAAAATTTTAGCAAAGAGATTACAGGAAGTTATCACTTAGGATAATATATCATGATCAAGTAGGACTTTCAACAGGGAAGCAGGGATGGTTCAATATTAGGGAAACACTCAACATAATTGAATATATCAATAAAAACAAACTAAAATTATATGAATACTGAACAAATGCTGAAAAATTCTTTGACAAAATGCAATATCATTTCTATTAAAAACTCTAGAAAGTGTGGGAATAAATGGAGTTTTCCTTAAAATAATAAGCAGTATCTATCTAAAGCCACCAGCAGATGGATGTAATGGGAATAAACCAGGAATACTTCCAATAAGATCAGGGGGAAAACAAGAATGTCCATTATTACCTCTACTGTTCAGTGTAGTATTAGAAATATTAGCTTTAGCAATAAGAGCAGAAAAAGAAATTGAAGGAATTGGAATTGGCAATGAGAAAGCAAAACTTTCCCTCTTTGCAGATGACATGATGGTATACTTAGAGAACCCTAGAAAAACATCTAAAAACCTACTTGAAATGATTAACAAATTCATCAAAGTAGCAGTATATAAAATAAACCCACAAAAATCATCAGCATTTCTATAAATGAACAACAAAGTCCAAAGGCAAAAAACAGAAAGAGAAATTCCATTTAAAATAACTATAGACAACATAAAATATTTTGGAACACTACCTTCTAAGACAAACCCAGAAATTTTAGGAACATAGTTACAAAATATTTTTCACATAAATAATGTCAAATCTAAACAATTGGAAAAATGTGAATTGCTCATGGTTAGATTGTGCTATTAGAATAAAAATGACAATTCTATTTAAATTAAATTATTTGATGCCATGTGAATCAAATTATGAAATAACTATTTTATTAAGCTAGAAATAAAATAGTATCAAAATTCATCTGGAGCAACAAAAGAACAAAAATATCAAGAGAACTGAAGAAAAAATGTAAAGAAAGGTGCCCTAGCTCTACCAGATCTAAAACTATAATATAAAGTGCAGTCATCAAATTGCTTGGTATTGGTTATCAAATAGAGCAATGGACCTGTGGGTTAGAATAGATACAAAAGACTATATAGCAATTTAATGTTTGACAAACCTAAAGACGTTAGCTTCTGGGATAAGAACTCACTATTCAACAAAAATTGTTGAGAAAACTAGAAAACAGTATGGCAAAACTAGGAATAGAATCACAACACACACCCTATAATGAAATAAGGACAAAAAATGAACATAAAGGGAGATGCTATATAACAAATAACAGATCAAGAAATAGTCTCTCTGTCAGAGCAATTTGAAAGGGGAAAAATTTATGATCAAATAGGAAATAGAGTACATTATAAATTATAAAATAGATGGTTTTGACTATATTAAATTGAAAAGGGTTTGCACTAATAAAGCCAATGCTGCCAAGATTATAAGGAAAACAGAAATCTGGGACACAATATTCACAGCTAAAGTTTCTAATAAAGGTCTCAATTCTAAAGTGAATAGAGAATTGAATTAAATTTATAAAGTTACAAGTCATTCCCCAATTGATAAATGGTTATAGGATATGAACAAGCAGTTTTCAAATGAAGAAATTAAAACTATATATAACATATGAAAAAATGCTCCAATTCATTACTGATTAGAGAAATGCAAATTTAAACAACTCTGAGGTACCACCTCACACCTATCAGATTGACTAAGGTGGCATAAAGGGAAAGTGATCAATGTTGGAGAGGTTTTGGGAGGATTGGAACATTAATGCATTGTTGGTGGAATTGTGAACTAAATCCAACCATTCTGGAGCACAATATGGAACTATGCCTAAAGAGCAATAAAATTTATCATCCCCTTTGACTCTGCAATACCAAAATTGTTTAACATAAATATGCATGTGGATGAAAGTTGAAAAACTTTCATAACATGTAATTGAAAAAATAAAATAAAATATTGATAAAAAACACTAGAGAGTAGAGGAATAAATGGTGTTTTTCCTTAAACCATCATAAAGTATTATATGTAATATGGATAAGCTAGAAGCTTTCTCAATAAGATCAGGAGTGAAATAAGGATACCCATTATCACCACTGTTATTCAATATTGAATTAGAAATGTTAGTTTTTTGCAATAAGAGAAGAAAGAAATTGAAAGAATTAGAATAGGCAAGGAAGAAACAAAATTCTCACTCTTTGCAGATGATATATGATGGTGCACTTAGAGAACCCTAGAAAATCAATTAAAGCTATTTTGAAAAAATTAACAGCTTTAGTAACATAGCAGGATATAAAATAAGCACACAAATCAGTAGCATTTCTATATATTATCAAAGCTCAACAGTAAGAGACAGAAAGAAAAATACCATTTAATGTTACTGAAGGAAAAATAAAATACTTGGGAATCTATTTCTTAAGACAAACCCAGAAACTGTAGGAACACAATTACAAAACACTTTTCACAAAAATGAAGTCATTTTCAATTGGAAAAAATGTAAATTGCTCATGGATAGGTTAAGCAAATATAATAAAAAAGACAATTCTACCTAAATTAAATTACTTATTCAGTGTCATACCCATCAAACTACCAAAAAATTACTTTGCAGTGTTTGGAAAAATAGAAACAAACTTCATCTGGAGTGACATAAGATCAAGAATATCAAGGATACTGGGAAAAATGCAAAGGAAGGTGCACTAGTGCATTAGATCTAAAACTATATTACAAAGTGGTAGCCATCTAAACTGATTAGTATTGGCTAAGAAATAGAGAAATGGATCAGTGAAATATCTTAAAATAAAAGAAACAATAGTAAAAGCTATAGTAATCTATTATTTGATAAACTCAAAGGTTCTAACTTCTGGGATAAGAACTTACTACTTGACAAAAACTTCAAATTGGAAAATCGTATGACGAACACTATGGCAAGCCACATCTCTATACTATGATAATGTTGAAATAGTACAGGATTTAGATATAAAGGATTTTTACCATAAGTTAATTAGGAGAATAAGGAATAGTTTATCTTTCAGGAGTTTGTGACCAAGAAAGAGATAGAGAACATCATAAATTGTTTAATCGATATTTTTTATATTAAATTGAAAAGATTTTGTATAACTAAAATCAATTCAACAAGATTAGAAGGAACAAAGAAAGCTGGGAAACAATTTTCACAGCTAGTGTTTCTTTATAGAGGAATTTCTAAATATATATATGGGGAGTAGAATTTATAAAAATACAAGTCATTCTCCAGCTAATAAATGATCAAAGGATATGGATAGACAGTTTTCAGATGAAGAAATTGAAGTATCTTTAGTCATATGAAAAAGAGCTATAAATCATTATGGATTAAAGAAATGAAAATTGAAACAACTCTGAGTTATACCTCAGACATACCTATCAGACTGGCTAGAATGAAAATAAAAGTAAGTGATCATTGTTGGAGAGGAGGTAAGAAAACTAGGATACCAATGCATTTCTGATGGAGTTGTGAACTAATCCAACCATTCTGAAGAACAGTTTAGAACTTTGCTTGAAGGTCAATAAAACCATGCATACCCTTTGACATAGCAATGCCATTACTAGGTTTATATTCCAAAGAGATCATAAAAAAGGTGGAAAAGAGTCACATGTACAAAAATATTTTTTGCAGGTCTTTTTAAAGTAGTTATGAATTGGGAACTGAGAGAGTGCCCATCAATTGGTGAATGACTGAACAAGATATTGTATAGGAATATTATGGAGTACTCCTGTTAAGAAATCAAGAGTGGACAGGACTTCAGAAAAGCTTGGAAAGACTTGCATGTATTGATACTGAGTGAAATGAGCAGACCCAGGAGAACATAGTATAAAATAAGAGTGAGATGATCAACCATGGTATACTCAGCTTCTCTCAGCAGTTCAATGATCAAGAACAATTCTGAGAAATTTGTTATGGAAAGTACCATCCACATCTAGACAAAAAATTATGGAATTTGAATGTAGAGCAATGGAAACGATGTTCATTTTTTAAAACTTCTTTTATGTTGTTTTTTCTCTCTTGTCTTCCCCCTTAGATCTAATTCTTCTTTCACAACTTGACTAATATGGAGATATGTTAAACACAATTGTATATCTATAGAACCTATATCAGATTTTTCACTGCTATGGGGAGGGGAGGGGAAGGGAGGGAAGAGGATATGGTAAAAAAAATGTGGAACTCAAAATCTTGCAAAAGGATGAATGTTGGAACTATCTTTGTATATAAGTGGAATAAATGAAAACTTTGTTGGAAAAAATAATTTAAATGTTCTAAAAATGTTCTCATTGTGGTGGACAACAACTGGAAATAGCAGGGATGCCAATGACTAGGGGATCAGCTGAATAAGCCGTGATATGTGAGAGTGATGGATTATTACTGTACTGTAAGAAATGATTTGCTCAATGATCTTAGAAAATGTTAGAATGGTTAGAATCTTCACTGATGAGTTTGAGTCTCCCCTAGTTACCTCAAACTGGTTTAGTCCATCTGCTGAAACGACTTCCTGGGATGTGGCCACTGGGCATACTGTAGCTACTTGGAGTCACAGTGACAGGTGACTCAGGTAGAAATTAAAGATGGAACTGAAAAGAACTCAGGAGTCATCACACCAGAGATAGTAGTCTTTCTTGCAGATACCCTACATTGGGTCAAGGCTAAACTGTGTCTAAACTGATCAATTTGAGCTTAGAAGGTTCTATCATAGAATAGGCATAAATAGTTCATATGAACATTTAGAGTGGATATTTCTCCATATTCACACATCTCATATTTCTTTTGCATTACTGCAACGCTGCTTTGCTCATAAAGCATAACACCTTCTTTGATGTGAGAATACTTTGCTGGGTAATACTGTACCAGTGTCTCCCATGTCATATAATCAATTCCAAATTTCTTTAGTGAGATCTTGAGAGTATTCTTGTATCATTTCTTCAGACCTTCATGTGAGTGCTTGCTTTGAGTGATCTGCCCATAAAATAGTCTTTTAAGTAAAGATACATGTAGCATTCAGGCTGCATGGCCAGACCATCAGATCTGTGCTCTTTCCAGTAAAGTTTGAATGCTTATCAGTTCAGTCCAAGAAAGGACCTTAGTATCAGTTACCATATTTTGCCAACTATCATTCAGAATTTTACTAAGACAATTCAAATGAAAGTGATCTACTTTCCTGACATGGTATTGGCACCCTGTCCAGGCTTCATAGGCTCTGGAGCACAACAGTTCTGAAGACCTTCAGTTTTTAGGCAAACTAATACCTCTTCTCTATTGTACTTGCCTTTGGAGCCTTTCAAACACTGAACAATGCATGCACTAGCATCATGTGCCAACCTCATCATTTACTTTTCCAACCTGGAAAGTACACTACCAAGGGAAATAAACTTATCTGCAACATTCAAAATTTCTCCATTTGCTGTAACAAATGATTCCACATATTAACAGTGCAGAGCTGGCTGGTGAAAAGTCTCTGTTTTCTTGGTTTTGATTGGTCAAAATCAGTCCAGGTGGCAGAGAACTAATCTATAGTCTATTGTAGCTTAGCCTTAGAACAGGGACGACAGGACTCAAAATTCAATAAATCTAGGAGCTTTTTAGGGGATGAATTAACAAAAAAATTCAGTTGAATGATGTTATGAATATCCAAATGGTCTTTGGTAGGAAAAAAGGTTCCCCCACCCCATCTTAGAAGCTGCAATGAGTTCACAATCATCTGCAAATAAGTTATTCACCAACTCTCCTTCCACTGTAATCTTGATTTGTAGCCTTTTCAAGTTAAATAATTTAACACCAGTTCAGTAGGTGACCTTGATGCTACTTTCATCCTCTTTGAAGGAGTCTGACAACATAACTAAAAATATCATGCTAAAAAGCATTGGGATCAGGGTTGGCAAGAGTGCTCTCTATATAACACTTCTTCGAGAAAGGATCAAATATTTTTTGTTTACATTCTTATCAGCAACTTTGGGAAACTGTATACCTTCCTGACACTTGGAATGGTTTACTGGAAGACTATTAGCTGCCTATCTAGTATTGTCTTCTCAGATTGAATTCAGGTATTATAGCTCTTGTGCCTGAATAGTTGGCATTCCTCAACTGCCTAATGAACAGCTTTGCTGAATATAGGGTTTAGCTTCCACATGTTAAGGGGAAGTTTCAGAGAGGATGTAATCCTCAATTTTTGAGCTGGGCTGAACATGGGCATCGAAGGTTTCTATTTCTTCTGCTGCAGTCAGACCTTTACCCATTTTATTACTGGGGTCTTTCTTATTCCTCTTTTCAGGACTCCACTATCTCTTTTCTTTGGGCAGCAAAGTGAGCATTTGGCTTTAGTGACAACAAAACCATATCTACACTATTTGCAAGTGACATTCATTTTCATGGGTCATCAGAAAATATCATAATTTTTAAGGATAGATTGGGTTGTGATTGCCTTGTCAGTATTCTATATGGAAATATTTATTGATATCCTATTATCAACATTCTATATGAAAAATTTTGTTGAGGCAAAGTGAGATCCAAAAGTGTGGATTGATTACTAGGAAAGCACAAGAGCATCATTCATTAGCCAGTATCTGGGCAAGTATACTGTTGTGGAATTTGTCTATAATACTGATAAACTTCTCCAAGCAACCAATTTTTGCCATGATATTCTACAAGACCTTACAACTAACAATTTCAAAGAACTTGGTTGGATTGACAAATGTTATGTGCAAAACAAGACCACTGCAATCAACATGATAAGCAATGAAGTAAGTTGGGAAACAATTTTTACAACTAGTCTTTCCATCAAATGATTCATTTCTAAAATATATAGAGAGAACTGAGTCAAATTTATAAAAAGAAGAAGTCAATCCCCAAATGATAAGTAGTCAAAATATATGAAAAGACAATTCTCAGATGAAGAAATCATGAGAAAAACTAAATCATTTTTGATTAGAGGAATGGAAATTAAAGCATCTCTTAGCTACCACCTCATACCTCTCAGATTGACCAATAAAACCAGAAAGGAAAATGATCAATTTTGGAGGAGATATAGAAAAATGGGACACTAATGCATTGTTGGTGGAATTGTGAACTGATCCAACCTTTCAGAAGAGCAATTATGCCCGAAGGGCAATAAAATATGCATACTCTTTGACCTAGATATACCACTACAGGGTCTGAATCCTGAAAAAAGTTGTGAAAAATGGCAAAAATACCTCATGGAAATTGAGGGAATGTCCATTAATTGTGGAATGGCTGAACAAATTGTGGTATATGTATATATGATAGAACATTATTGGAGCATAAGAAATCATGAGGGATGCAATTTCAGAAAAACCCAGAAAGACTTGCATGAATTGATGCTGAGTGAAATGAGCAGAACCAAAAGAGCATTATGCACATTAACAACAACATGGGGTGATGATCAGCCATAATGGATGTGTTCATTTTAGCAGCACAATAATTAAGGACAATTTTAAAAGATTTGTGATGGTAAATACCATCCATATCCAGAGAAGGACCTGCGGAATTTGAGTGAAGACCAAAGCTTATCTTTAATTTTTAAGAGTCGTCTTATGTATTTTTTCTCTCTCTGTTTTTTTCTTCTGTTTGGATATGATTCTCTCATGTGTTCAATATTGATTCATGTCTAGAGTAGTTATAAATGTAGAAGCTATATTAAATTGCTTTCTGTCAGGGGGAGGGGGGAGAAAAATTATTAAACTCAAAATCTTGTAAAAAATTATTGGTAAAAACTACCATAGCATGTAGTTGGAAAAATGAATGAAATATTTTTAAAAACAAATAAACAAATGTTGTGTGTAGACCTCTGTTCTTCTGATCTTTCTCCTGGAATTGTCAAGCAGCAAACATTATATTGACATTCCTTGGCCCTTTCTGAAACTACAACAGCTCTTGGGCAGATGAAGATTATCCAGGCTAATTAAGAAAGACTCTGGCAAGAATCTTGCTTACAATGACTAAGGAAGACATCCCCTGTAAGGGTCATAGGACAACCTATTTCCATTTCCTTTTCCTTTATAGAGATGGACAATGGAGACAGCCTTGAATTTCTGGGGGATAATCTCCTCTTGTCATATAATCTAAAAGATTTCAAGCAGCTTTTATAAAAGCAGTGAATCCCTTGCCTTATAAATCTCAGCTGGAATAGAATCAACACGCCCATTTTTTCCACATTAGAAGAGCCTAAATATCATCTAAAATCTCTTCTTTAGTTAGAAGTTTGACTAGAAGGGGCAGCTAGGTGGTGCAGTGGATAGAGAACCGGCCCTGGAATCAGGAGTACCTGAGTTCAAATCCAGCTCAAACACTTAAAAATTACCAAAAACCCTTTAAAAAGCTAAAGAAGTTTGACTAGAGAAGAATTGACTTCAACCTGATCAATAAAAGGTCAATGACTTCAGAATTGATTGATGATAGTCAATCAATAATGTTATAGAAGGGTTTAACTCATCTTTCCAGGACTATGTCATTAATTGATGTAGCCCTATCAACACTGAGTAGTTAAAACGCACCAAAGTTCTTTGGTCCATAAATAACCTTCAGGGCATCATAAAAGAACTTTGAATTGTTACTATCCACATAAAATGTAATTTCTTCTGCCTTCTTACTGAGACAAGAATCCAGTATCTCTCCCAGCTTTGCTTGCTCTTTACTTTTGGTGAAATTAAAGGTTCCCTTCTTAGAGATGGATGAACTATTCTACTGGTAAACCCAATGTAGTTCTCATTTTCCACATAATAGAGTCTGAATTTACCCATCATCTTTATCAAACCAATCTTGATGCTTGCAAGATTAGGACATGGAACATGGGACAGATGAAGAAATATGGTGCTGTACACCACATTTTTGGAAATTTGTCCACTCCTTTTCTGCTCCACTGGTGGCAACCATGTGTTGGTTCAGCTTTCCCTCCAAATTAGCAACAAATTGTTCTACCTTGGAGAAGAAATCTAATCTGCTCATATTAAATCTTCTGTTAGCCCTTTTGTCTTGGGGCTGCCACTTTTGTTGGATGTGAATGTTTACATTGGTGTGCCACACATTGCTTTCTTCACTTTCCTATGCTGCTTTTCTCTTCTCCTTATAATGAAATGTCAATCTTTGCTGCAAGGATGCATCCACGAAGTTGTGTTTGTATTTTGGGAAATGGAAGGCAGTATTGGTGATGAAAAGATGAGATGCTCAAGCTTTCAGTAGTAAATGACCATTGCTGTTGTTATTGTTGACTCTTTTCCTCCCAGGGACTCCTTGTAATTTCTGATGGCCTATTCCTACTCTTGTGATAAAGAATTACAGGCTTCTCCTCTTTTAACACATTGATGAAGAGGATCTCCAGGTCTTCATAATTTTTTTCTTTGACCTCATCAGGGTTCATTATGATGAGAGTATATGCACTAGTGATGGTGGTGTAGCACTTTTCAGCAAGTGGCAATCACATTGTTGCAAGCCTGTGGTTCACTCTTGGTAGGCATACAAGCTTTCTGACTAGATTAGTTTTGATTGCAATACCTTTACCAGTTTCAGACCACTCACTTTCATTGAGGCCACTTCAGAAAAATATGTCCCCAGCTGCAACTTCATTAAGCCAGTCTATTTTAACTCAAGGATACTATTTGAATGTAATATTATGTCTCTTGAAAAAAGAATTGTTCATATTTCAGATCTACTGGATTTCACATTGTTCACAAGTACACACACATTCCACATGCCAATAATTTTCATAAATTTGTGTATGTGTGTTAACTGTAGGATAGTATCCCTGATGAGCTGAGATAATCAGATCAGAGTCAGATTGGGTGAAGCAGGCAATATTGGGGGCACATTTTCTAGCCCCTCCCTCATGCCAAATGTTAAGTAGTGTGAATTCCACTGTTACTTCAGTCCAGTGAGAAGACAACTCTATGAATCCAGCCATCTGTATACAGGTTTGACTACAGTTCCCAGTGTAGCCACACCTGCTGCTTTATCACTTGCCTTTTGCCACAGGACTTTGAAGTAGGTAAAAATAGTAAAATGATATGAGTAATGTCATTTGACTTGCACATAAATTGGAATTAATTGAGGCAGAATTGCACAAAGTCACTGACCTCCCTCTCCTTCATAGTTATCAAAATCCAGTGGCAAGACGAAAGTCAAAACAACTGGTGATGACTCAGATGCAGTGTATGATTTTGTTGTGTTTGATGTCTAAGCTCTAAGCTCTCTATAATATGTGTTTCAACTGCTTACCTAGCCATTAAAACAAACTACTCTCAATTGCCCATTTATCCAGAAAAGTTTTCACATGCTTGGGGCAGAAGCCTAATTCAAAAAGGGTTTGAGTTCTATCAGTTATCCTTAACCTGGAGTCCATCTGCTAAAATGCTTTCCTGAATTGTGATGGTTGCAAATTCCACAGCTCCTTGGAGCAACTGGATGACTGGTTGGACACCAAAGGTAGGAAGGAGGCCTGAAAAAAAAGGCCCAGAGGTCCTCACATTCCTGAACAACCATATTACCTCTCAAATATAAAGCATGTACCAAGTAAATACAAAGGAATTAATGGATTGGGTATGGAAAATGGTAACAATTGGGGATGAAGTGAAAGAAGGATAAAGATAGGCCAAAAGTAAAAGTTTGGAGATTTTTTGGCAGTCTTAGAAAGGATTTTGTAACAATAACAACAAAAAAAGTGTCACCCCTCATTGTACATTTTTATGCTTATGGAAGATCCTGTACTATATTCAAGGGTATAGAATAAACCTTTAGAGACAGTAAGAGAAGAAATATCTCAGAGAGAGGAGAAATCTGACAATATGTTCCCTTTTCTTTAATATGATATAAATTAGCTCTGACTCTAGCACATTGCAACTGAACCTTGTTCCCTGGGATGGTATGTCTGGAAAGTTGAAGGGCTAAATTTCTCTTCTTTGTGATCTTTAAGCCATCTTTATGCAGAAGGAGTTGTCTTTTCTGACTAATATTTGCATTATGCTAAACTTTGAAGTCATTCCACAATAAAAATAATTATTATGAGCATTCAGAATAATGTATTTAATTTACTAATCTAGCCAAAGCTACTTCAAACATGTTCAAGTTTTAAGATGATTTCTGTTCATTGCAAGGAATTAATTCCCAAGTCCCATGTTTTCTATGGAGTGGAGTTTCAGAGTCTCTTAAGCAGATGAGGTCCACTGTTTCAAGATTCCTGAAGGCTATAAATCACTGCTGGATACCTCAGAATTCAACATTTTGTGGATAATTGAACTTGACATTGTTGCTTCCATCAAGTACATAACATATTAATCTCTGCATCCTGGAGGGGGGAAGAGTCCTGGTCCAAGACTGGAAAAGTTGAATTTTATTTCTCTTCTCCCATCTCTATTATTGACTCAGACCTTGGTTGTAGGCAAAAGGCTTGGAGTGTCTAAGGTTTTTCATCCTGGAAAGTTAGTTCATAATAGTAGTGAAGCCTTTCCTAGATAGGCTCATTGCAAGTGAATTACTCATTACTCCCCCACATGGACTCTATGCACCAGCCAAACTAGTTGCCTTGGTGTTCCTCATAAACAATATTAAATCCATCTCTGCTTTTATTCAGGCCGTCCTAAATGCCTGACCTTTGCTTCTTGGAATACTAACTACCTTTACCATTCAAAAGCACCATTTCCTACAAGAGATCATTCCCCTATTTATTAGTGCTATCATACTTCCTACAAATTATTGCTCTCTTTCTACTACTACTACTACTACTACTACTACTACTACTACTACTACTACTGCTGCTGCTGCTGCTGCTGCTGCTGCTGCTGCTGCTGCTGCTGCTGCTACTGCTACTGCTGCTACTGCTACTGCTGCTACTGATGCCGTTGCTGCTGCTGTTACTTCTACTATTACTACTACTATTACTATCAGTCCTAACTCTACTAATACTATTACTGCTACCATTTTCTTCTATTATCTCTATTTCTGTTACTATTGCCACTATTACAACTATCACCACTAATAATAACAACAATAATAAGGGAGGAGGAGGAAGGGGAGGAGAAAATTAGTAGTAATTGCATTGCACTTTAAAGTTTACAAAACTCTTTACAAATATTATTTCATTTTATCTTCTCAACAACTCTGGGAGACAAGTGCTATTATTTCCCTTTATGCTTGAGGAAACTGAGGCAGACAAATGTTTAGTGACTTGTGCATGGTCTCAGAGTTAAAAAGTATCAGGGATTCGACTTGAACTCAGGTTTTCCTGAGTGTATATATACATATATATATATATATATATGTATATATATGTATATATATGTATATAATTTATGTTGTGTATACTTTGTATTTATTTCTCTGTGTCTGTGTTCTCTCTCTCTCTCTCTCTCTCTCTCTCTCTCTCTCTCTCTCTCTCTCTCTCCAGGAGGGTAGAAATTCCTTGAGAGATTTTATTCAAGGACTATTTCATTTGTGTCTTTCTATCTCCAGTTTACAGTGTATAGTGTCTAGGACATGGCAGATGCACAATACATAGTCAATGAATAAAATTGAATTTTAAATAAATTTTTGCTCTCCAATGCCTAAATCATTCATCTCTTAAAATGAATTACTTTTGTCCAGGTCAGGACAAAATACTGCAGAAGTAGTAGAGCAGGAAGGTTAATTCATTGTTGTTGTTGCTGCTTTCCTATATCCTTGAAAAAGACCCTGAAATCAAGCAAATTTTGCCAGGTAATTTGGATTAAAATGAAACTAGGAGGCACAGTGGATAGAGCACCGGTTTTGGAGTCAGAAGGACAGGAGTTCAGGACAGGAGCTTCAGATACTTTGCACTTACTAACTGTGTGACTTTGGTCAAGTCACTTAAACCTGATTGCCTTGCACCTAGGATCATCTCCAGTTGTCTTGCTTTATATCTGGCCACTGGACTCAGATTGCTCTGGAGGAAAAAGTGAGTCTAGTGACTTAGCACAGCCCCCCCCCACTCAAATCTAGTTCATGAATTTGTCAAGGCATCACCTGCCCTGATGTCATGGTCTTCTTTGAGAATGAAGGACAAACATCATCAATATCACATCAATATGTCTTCCAGAACCACTTGAACCTGATGGAATAGGAACAGGATGACTGATATTGGCTTGGATTCAATGGGAAACCTAGGTCTTTTAAATGTAGATTTTTTTCCCATACCACCAAAGCACATCAATGCTGAGGTATCATTGGGATTAGGGAATTTTAACTTAGAGACATCAGTAAAAGTTCCACAACCCCTACCCTTTTGGTTCCACAACCAAGCAGATACATCCAATATTATGGAACTACCAACACAAAGAATAGAAAGAACACCAGACCAGAATCAGACAGATCTGGGTTTGAATATTGCCCTGATATTTACAGCATGTGAACATAGACCTTCCTTTACTCAGTCTAAATGTTGTACATATCCAGTTCTTCATATATATTTTCTTTTCTAGATTGTGAGATCCTAGGGAGTAGCTCCAGTCTGGGCCTTTCTTTATTAGTCCAAAGTGCACACTGTCTGATACGTAATAAACAATTAATAAATGCTTATAGTCTGATTGTCTGACAAAAAGCTAGCTCCATATTCATGGAGAAATAGCATGCAACAAAATCCAGGTGTGTTAATTCAAATGTCTTAAGTGGACAAGGCACAAGAAAAGTTGCAATTATTTAATTTAAGGAAAAAATAAATTTGTTGATTTTGGAGGGACCTTTCAATCCAGAGAAAATGGTTCATGAGTGCAGAATGGAGTAGGCCAAGACAGTGGATGCACAGCAGAAAAGAAAAGTAAGAGTTTTTATATAACTCTCTGAAGAACGACTGTCAAGAACCTTCCTTGCTTCTGAAAGACTTGTTACCTTAGCCATTCTCCTTCAGTTCCTGACCTTCATTTGTGGATTGTCTGATCATCCTGCAGGGATTGATTGATCAATCAATCAATCAAGAAACATTCATTAAGCACCTCCTATGTATGAGTCCATCTAATGCTAGATTTTAGAACTGGATTATACTAGCACAATGAATTATTTTTCTTTCTTACTTTGTCAAGACTTTGACTAGTCTTGAATGATGTGGACTTCTTGACCTTGTGATCGGCTAACCTTCTTTTTATATAACCACTAATGAATCTGACCCTTGACTCTGAGATGGACCATTCTCCATGTAGGATTCCTAGAAGGAACTTGAGAATCATCGAATCCCAGCACTTTATTTTACAGATGATAAAAGAAAAGTCTTGGGAAATTCAAATGCCACAGTTACCCATAAACATGAGAATATAGCAGAGGACACTGTCTCACTTTCACATTTCCCTTCTCATTTCTTTCAACTCTTCCAGCCTTTATTGTCTGCGATCACAATCCACTTTAGCATTGCCTTTACTGTATGAGATGATTTTATTAATTGGAATTAGGCAGCATGATAAGTTAGAATATATTTGGTGCAAGAATGACAGAGAGACAGACTCATCTTGTAGGCAGAAAAAGGCTTTTTTTTGATGCCTAAGCTAAAACCTATAGTGTTCTAAACTGTTCTCCAGGATGCTGAAATATTGACTATACCTACTTAAGTCAGAAATACTTGAATTCAAGTCCTGCCTATTAGACGCAATGACGCTATGACCCTGGGCAAGTCTCTTGACTTGTAAGTGCTGGAAAGTCATGGTGGAAAAAAACTTGAATATGAATTGCTTCAAATATTTACTAGCAATATGACTCTTGGCAAGTAACTCAACTTGGTTATACCTCAGTTTCCTCAACAACAAAATGAAGGTGTTGGATTCAATGGTCTATAAGAGCCCTTCTGGCTTTAACTCTAGGAAACTGCAGGAGACTTGACCATCTCCCCATTGTTTAAATGCACTTCCTCAATAGGAATTCCCTATGTTAATGACATCACCAGTCCTGACTTCCCCATCCCTCTCAAAAAAAAAAGTTTCTAATTTTCTGCCAGGAAAGGATCTACTTTAGATTGAAGGGTACTTTGTCTTATTCAATTTCATCTCCTTTAAATGCTCTAAATCCAAGTCCCCTAAATCCAGCAAAAACCTCAAGTCAGAGCTTCAACAAATTTTTAAAATGATGGCAAGAAATGGTGTTGACATGTTTCAATCTGCAGTTCATGTTTTCCTGTGGCTAGTTTCTAATAATGAAATGATTTCTGCAATAGCTTTTTATTATTTAGCAATGTATCAGAATGTCGAAAATGGATTTTATTGATATATTTTTATATCAACTACCTTTTACCTCATATTCTTTCCCCTCCAAAGACCTGAAAGTCATTCTTATAACCAAGAAATTTTTAAAAGAAAATAAGAAAAAAATTAGCAAAGTCATATAAAAAATCTGATGTTATATGCAATGTTCCATATCCATGAATTCTTCCCTCTGCAAAGGAGTAAGAAAAGGTGGTGTCTTCTCAAATCTCTTCTTAGGGATCAAGCCTGGTCTTTTCATACTGTTCATTTATGATTGTTTTATAGTTGTTGCTTTTTCATTTGTAATGTCGTGGTCATTGTAAATATTGCTTTCATGCTGCTGCTTTGCTTCAAGTTCATATAAATACATGCCCTTGGAATCATCCCACCAGAGATTCCACTAGATATTCCCAAGGTCATTAAGAAAAAGAAATGTTTCCTAGATATTATAGTTAGGTTAAGTGGTTAAAACAAATCTCCAAACATGTTTATATTCAAACTTATGCTATTTGAAGTTAAAATTATGTTTAAGAAGATATCGATTGATTCAAGCACAAAAGAAATAATATTATTAGCATTCAACTAATGCAACCATTTTACATCATTTATTATATGCACTCATCACAACCTGCCTAATTATTAATCATCTATAGCAGTGTTTTTTTGTGAGCAAAGAATGGGAAACAAAGTAGATATTCATCCTATTGAGGAATGACTAAAAACTGATTGGAATGTTACTGTTTTAAGAAGTCACAGATATAATGGATACACTGAATCCTTTTCATTATACTTGTACCTTGTAAGAATTCAATATTGGAAGTTGAGAGAACTAAATTCTTGCCCTAGTTCTGCTACTTACACTCTTCATAAAGAAAACAGCTCAGTTTTACCATCTGTAAAAGGAGAAAATTGAGTTAGATGAACTCTTAGTTCCTTCTTTCCCAGTACAAACATTCTATGAACCTATCATTCCCTATTTCTATGTGAAATTTATTCTGTTATGTTTCCCACTTGACCACTTTCATACTCTATGACAATGAATAACACTTTTGGCAGTACTTGTTCTATACCTTGAATGACATTTAATCCAAGGGCCAGTGAATGATTTTGAAATATAAAAAGCAGAATCTTTGTGGAAGGTGAACCATGAAGGATATCTTTTGTTTTAACAAGTCAAACTTTTTGGTTCTACCAAACTAATCAACAAATCTTGTACACAGTGAGATCTCCAAACCTTTCAGGCAACTGTGTGCCTGAAAGATGCTTTCCTACTTTACATTAAGAATAAACATATATATATATATATATATGTATATGTATATGTATATGTATATGTATATGTATATGTATATGTATATGTATATATAGAGAGAGAGATGGGAGTAAGTAGTTGATACTTTTTTCCCAATTAGGAAATGTGTTCCTAAACATGATGAAGAATCTTAATTCACAAATCTTGTAGGCAGCTGATGGTTTTTGGTAAAAGTTTGAAAACTAGAATAAGAACAAGTTCCTGAGGAGTATGCAGGTTTTTTCCTTTTTTATCTTTAGTATATAAAAATAGTACCTGGATCAAGTAGCTAGTTAATAATGCATGTTGGTTAATTGATGGATTCTTCCAACAGATTTATATACCCTATATTTATTCAGTCTATGTGGATGTTATGATAAGTGAACCAGTTGTATTTCAGGATTACAACACTCCCTATAACTTTGATGTAATAAAATCACTGTTGTTGATGATGATGATGATGACAATATGATTGTAATGATAACTAAAAATTATATAATACTCCATTTGGTAAAAAATCAGTCACATTTATTTTCAAATAATATAAATTCTAACAAAACTTTTACTTATGAAAGATTTTGCTTTTTTTGCCTGATTATTTTAATTTGCAAGGGTTTGCACGTATATTGTGTGTGTGTGTGTGTGTGTGTTTGTGTGTCTGTGTGCATTCTTTTCCTTCTGTTACCAGCCCTTAGGAAACAGACTTCTCTTACTTAAATCAAAAGTTTGTCCTGCTTCTTGTTGTGTTTTCCCCCACCCCCCACTTAACCTCCAGGCACAAAATTCACTTTTCAAATATATAACACAGACTAGGTTATTTCACAGTATATTATTTTTGTGCAAGTAGTTGGTTTCTCTAAAGGAGGTTGAGGGAGAAGAAATGCAAACCAGCTTGAAGCAGCACTGCCCAATTTGATCAATCTAAATGCAAGCATCGTGGGCTCAAGTTTGGTGGTCCAGAACCCTGGAATGTTTCAGAGACATCTAAGATGCCACGGCAGTGGTGCTCAGTGGTTTGGGGTTTGCCCTCCCATTATGTTAAACAGGAGTTTGAAAATTCACACAAAGGACTCACTGTCTATTTTAGTACTTAGTATCACATCTTACTGATCAATAACAGACAAACAAGCGAATCCTCAGGTTACTACCATCTTGCTTTTTGTCAGTCCGTGCTAAAAAGCATTTATTATGTACCTACTATGTGCCAAAGCAATGACATTTGGAAAAAAGGCAAGAAAAATTATCATTATTTAGTATCCCATATAGCAGGAAGAATCCTCTTTAAAGGTTCAGAATAGAGATCTTAGAGTGATATGTAAAACTAACACCTGATTCTTTCTATAGAATCAACATGATATAATGAAAAAAGAATTGAACATGAATTCCAGAGATACCTGAGTTCAACATTTTATTTTTGAGATTAAAAACAAATCATCAAAAACTGCTAGCTTCAATTTCCTCTGCAGTAAAATAGGGATACTATATTCTAGGGTGACTGTGAGGAACACATGAGAAAATGTGCAATTCTGTGTAATTAGAATGCCCAAACTGACTTCACAAAAGGGTTAAAAAATGTGTCTTCCTCACTTTTTTGCAGTATGTAATAGAACTTTGTAGGAACATGAACTATTAACTGGAAGTTATTAGAAATGATCTAGTGTATTGCCTTCCTTTTTTTCAGACTAGGTAAAGAGAAGTTGAGTGAGTGGCTGATGTCACCAGAGGAATAAGTAGGGGAGCCAAAATTTGAACCCACTCTGCTTATTTCACTTCAACATTCTTTCCTCAATAGCATACTACATTCTTAAAAAAAAACCTATATAAATGTCAACAATTATAATTATCACCTCATGCAATAAATATACCCTTTGGAATCTAAGGAGTTTTCCTTTAGGCTAGATCCATGAGATGATTTCAAGGTGATGCAGTAACCATTATATCTTGTACACCAAGAAAGGTATTACAATGCACTCCAAGTTTGGCAGAGGAAGTTGAATACCTATAAAAACTGCACCTCAATGAAACAAACTTTTCTAGTAAAGCATTAGATGTATGATAACTATGTGTGTGTTTTACATGCATGTATTTACATGTATGCTCATGAATGTATACATGTGTGCAAGTTGTGCTGTCTATTTGCATACATATATATTCTGCTTGTTGAATCATATAGCAAAATATGGACTTGTCAATCAGTATATATCTCAAACTGCTTGAGACCATTGGGAAGAAACGTCCCATTAATAACATGTGTTTACCATTGAGAGAAGTCAGCTTAGAGCACTAAGAGTTTGTTTGTCAGTCATTCATTGGAGCCCTGCTGTTAATAGCATACAATGGTTTGTGGTTATGCCACAATTTAACCCAGGTTTAAAAATACAAACTAGAACCCTGGTGGTCTAGAGAGAACAGGGAGAAAAGCAGAGGTATTAGCTCAACCTGGTTTGTGGCCTGGTGGCTAGGGAGGATTGGTGAACTAATCAAATTTATTGACTAGGGTCCTGAGGAAAAAATCCCAATCTAGACCTAGGATTCTGGTCTGATTAGATTCTAAATTTCTGAAGGGGGTGAGGGGGTGAAGAATAATTCTTTGGCACTCCTTTCCAGAAAGACAAATTAGAAACAGAACTGAATATGAGATTTTTCAGAAGTCTAATAAAAAAGATTTTTCCACCATAGCTTTAATTCTACTATATATATATATATATATAATATATATATATTATATATATAATATATATATATATTTAGGTTAATTAAATGCTTACTATTGAACTAAACTAATTGATATGATTTTGGTTAGTAAAAAAGGAAAATCATTTGAAAAATTCCATCAAAGAATTTTTATCACTGAAGGATTGTAATTTATCAAGTCGGGAAATGAAAAGATACAATTTCCTATTTTATTTTATTGTTTTTAATTTTTTACCAGAACCTCTAAATTCATCCATGTAATGAATTATTTGTGACAAAATTCCTACCAATACCAATTAGCAAGTATTCTGAAATTTATAATATTAAAGAGTTATGGGGTAGGGAGACTTTGAGGTTAATTTTTCATTATCAACAAACTAATATACATTCTTCAATTACATTTTTTGTAACGTTTCTCTGTTTCCAAAAGATTCAGAGGTATCATGTTAAAATAGAAATATATCAAAATCCAATTCAATAAACATCATTAAAGCAGGGACTGTGTACAAGAGAACACAGGGTGGTTAGCAGGAGCTAGTCTTGACATCAGGGAAATTTAGGAAACTCAGGGTTTGTCTCTGATACATACTAGTTTTGTGTCCATGATTAAATCACTTAACTACTCAGGACCCCAGTCAACTTTTAAAACTCCTTCATAAACAAACTGTATCAACAGAAGGAATTTCCACATCAGGAATGTTTTTAAATTTTATTCAGTATTTTAATTTTTCTTCAGTTACATGTAAAAATATTTTTAACATTCATTTTTAAACTTTGAGTTCCACATTCTCTCCTTTTCTTCCTCTCCCCATGCCCCCCCCATATTGAGGAGGCAAGCAATTTGATATAGGTTATATATGTGTCGTCACACATAACATTTTCATATTAGTCATAATGTGAAAGAAAACATAGACCAAAAAAAATCTCAATAAAAATGAAGAAAATTTTTAGAACATACTTCAGTTTATATTCAGACACCA
Organism: Macrotis lagotis; assembly: GCF_037893015.1. Classification (NCBI taxonomy): domain Eukaryota; kingdom Metazoa; phylum Chordata; class Mammalia; order Peramelemorphia; family Peramelidae; genus Macrotis; species Macrotis lagotis. The sequence goes on from NC_133660.1 coordinate 125,253,498, forward strand.
TCTCTCTGGAAATGAAAAGCATCTTTTTTATCTTAAGTACTTCAGAACTGTCTTGGATCATTATTTTGCTGATTCACAGCTGCTTATCTAACAATTTTGCTGTAACTGTATACATAGTACATTTTACTTTGCTTCACATCATGTAAGTCCTTCCAGGTTTCTCTGAGAGCATCCTGCTCATTTCTTATAGCAAAATGGCACTCCATTATAATCACATACCACAATGCTTTCAACCATTTCTCAGTGAATGGGTATCTCCTCAATTTCTAATTCTTTACCACAAGAAAAGAGTTGCTATAATTTTTTTATACACATGGATCCTTTTCCTTTTTGTTTTTAATCTCTTTTGGAATACAGATCTTTTAGGGACATTGGTCAAAGGGTATGCATGGTTTTATAGCCCTTTAATCATAGCTCCAAATTGTTCTCCAGAATAGTTGAATCAGTTCATAACTGCACTGATAAAGCATTCATTTTACACTTGTCCCCTGTAACATTTTTCATTTCCCTTTTCTGTATTATTAGCCAATCTAATAGATATGAGGTAAAAACCTCAAAATTGTTTGAATTTGATTCACTTCAATCAACAGTGGGTTAGAACATCTTAAATGGATATGGATAGCTTTGATTATTTCATTTGAAAATTGTTAATATTTTTGTTCATTTATCAATTGAAGAATGACTTTTTTTATAAATTTGACACAGTTCTCTATATATTTGAGAAATGAAGCCTTTATCAAAGAAACTTGTTTCAATTTTTTTCTCACAGTTACTATTGCTAACTTAATTTCCCTCCATCCTATTTACCCCATTTATCCTTTTCCTTCTCTTCTTTCACCATGTCCTCCTCAAAAGTGTTTTGCTTCTTCTGACTAACCCTTCCACCAATTTGTCCTTCGTTCATCCCTCTTCCTTGTATCCCTTTCTCCTTCTCCTTTCCTATAGGATAAGATAGATTTCTATACCCAATAAACTGTATGTTATTCACTCTGAGCTAATTCTAATGACATTAAGACTCACTGCCTTTCACCTTCATCCTCTTCCCCTCCATTGTAAAAGCTTTTTCTTGTCTCTTTTATATGATATAATACCTCTCCCTTTCTCTTTCTTCTAGTACATTCTTCTCTCATCCTTATTTAATTTTTTAGATGGCATTCCTTCATATTTAACTCATACTTGTGCCTTCTCTCTATTTATTCTCCTTCTAACTGCCCTAATAAAGGGAATGTTCTTAAGAGTTACAATCAACCTCCAATGTAGGAATGACTTACCTTTTTTATGCTTCTCTTGAGTCTTCTATTTGAAAGTCAAATTTTCTGTTCACCTCTGGTCTTTTCATCATACATATATATATATATATATATATATATATATATGTATATAGATAGATAGATAGATAGACAGACATAGATATAGATATAGATATATAGATATACATAGATATAGATATATAGATATATAGATACATAGATATAGATATAGGAAAATCCTCTGGTTCATTGAATATCCCATTTCTTTTTTCTGATAGATTATACTAGTTTTGATAGGTAGCTGATTCTTGGTTGTATTCCTAGCTCCTTTGCATTTTTGAATATCATATTCTAAGCCCTCTGATGCTTTAATATAGAAGCTGCTAAATCTTGTTTTATGCTTACTGGTTCTAGGATACTTGAATTGTTTCTAGTTCCTTGCAATATTTTCTTCTTTAATTGGGAGTTCTGCAATTTGATTATAATTGTTCTGGGAGTTTTCATTTGGGGACTTTTTTTTATTTATTAAAGATTTTATTTGAGTTTTACAATTTGTCCAAATCTTACTTCCCCCCCTCCCCACAGAAAGCATTCTATCAGTCTTTTATTTATTCTTATTTTGTACAGATAATTTTTTTATACATTACTAAAATATTCTTGTTTAAGAGTAAACATAATACCCCCTCCCCCCAAGAAAATATAGACCCACATAAGCAATAAAGTAAATGGGAGAGAAAAAATTAAAATTAAAAAATAATAATAATAATAATTGCAAATGTAGGTATGGCCAGGTGGTGCAGTGGATGGAGCACTAGCCCTGGAGCCAGGAGCACTCAAGCCCAAATCTGACCCCAGACAGCCAACAATCACCCAGCTGTGTGACCCCATGCAAGCCACCCCAACCCCATTGCCCTACAAAAACCAAAAACAAAAAAGACCCAAAATAAAATAAAATAGTAATAATAATAGTAGGGGTGGCTGGGTGGCAGACAGATCACTGGCCCTTGAGCCAGGAGCACTCAGGTCCAAATCCAGCCTCAGACACCCCAGAAAATAATAATAATAAAAAATGTGCTTCAGTCTGTGTTCCAACACCACCAGCTCTGTCTCAGGTGGATCACATTCTTTAGGATAAGTCCATCACAAAAGTTACTTCCATGTTTTTCCACTGTTGCCATTGCTGATTGCAACTCCCTCCATTCATACTTCTCTACTACCATGATCTATATTTTCTCTCTCCTTTCACTCTGTCTCTACTTTAGGGTAGTTGAGAGGTGCAGAAGACAGATCCCCAGCCCTAGGGCCAAGAGACCCCAAGCCCACATACCACCCTTTACCCAGCATCCAGCCCTATGGTCCCAGACAGGCCATCCAATCCCAGCCCCTTGCAAGAAGTAGAAAAGAAAATGTGTTATATCTGACCACTCTCCCCCCATAGTCCATCCTCTCCTCCATCACTCACATTCCCCCCTCCCCCATCTCCCATCTTTCCTTCTTACTTCAGATGTCTATACCCCGTTGAGTATATATATATATTCTGTTTCCTCTCCTAGCCACCTATGATGAGAGCAAAGATTCCCTCATTCCCCCTCACCTTCTCCCCTTCCATATCATTGCAATAGCTCATTATAATAAAGAAAAATCTTATTATATGAAATATCTTGGCCTATTCCCCCTCTCCTTTTTCTTTCTCCCATTACATTTCCCTTTTTTCTATTGACTCCATTTTTACACCACAATATATCATCAAATTCAGTTTTCTCCTGTGTTTCATCTATAAAAGCTCCTTCTACCTGCTATATTAAATGAGAAGGTTCATATGAGTATTTTCAGTATCATTTTAGTTCATCATCATTAAGTCTCTCATATTTTCCTCTTCTCCTCCACTCTCTATGCTTCACCTGAGTCCTGTATTTGAAGATCAAATCTTCTGTTCAGCTCTGGCCATTCCAACAGGAATATTTGAAATTCCCCTGGTTCATTGAAAGTCCATCTTTTTCCCTGGAAGAGGATGTTCAGTTTTGCTGGGTAGTTGATTCTTGGTTGCATTCTAAGCTCTTTTGCCTTCCTGAATATTATATTCCAAGCACTACGAGCTTTTAATGTAGTTGCTGCTAAGTCCTGTGTGATCCTGACTGCAGCTCCACGATATTTGAGTTGTGTCCTTCTGGCTGCTTGTAATATTTTATCTTTGACTTGGTAGTTCTGGAACTTGGCTATAATATTCCTGGGGCTTGTTTTTTTTGGATATCTTTCTCAGGGAGATCAGTGGATTCTCTCCATTTCTATTTTGCCCTCTGCTTCTAGGCTATCAGGGCAATTTTTCTGTAATAATTCTTTGAAAATGATGTCAAGGCTCTTTTCCTGGTTATGACTTTAAGGTATTACAATAATTTTTAAATTATCTTTCCTAAATCTGTTTTCCATATCAGTTTTTTTTTCAATGAGATGTTTCACATTTTCTTCTAATTTTTCATTCTTTTGGTTTTGAAGTATTGAGTCTTGTTTTCTTGTAAAATCAGCAATCTCCCTGAGTTCTATTCTTTGTCTGAAGGATTTGTTTCCCTCAGAGAACTTTCTTATCTCCTTTTCCATGTGGCCAATTCTGCTTTTTAAAGCATTCTTCTCCTCAATAACTTTTTGAACTGTTTTATCCATTTGACCTATGCTGGTTTTTAACATGTTATTTTCTTCAGCATTATTTTGGATCTCCTTGACTTAGCTGCTGACTTCATTTTCATGTTTTTCCTGCATCTTTCTCATTTCTTTTCCCAATTTTTCCTCTATCTCCTTCACTTGATTTTCAAAGTATTTTTTTGAGCTCTGTCATGGCCTGAGCCCAATTTCTGTTTTTCTTGGAGTTTTTAGATGCAGGAGCTTGTACCTCCTCATCTTCAGGTTGAGTGTTTTGATCCTTCCTGGGATCATAGGCAAAGTATTTCTCAATGGTGTACCTCTTTTTTCTCTGCTTACTCATTTTCCCAGCCTGAGCCTGTTTTGGGGGGTGCTTCCTGAGCTTTTGGGACATGTCCACAAGGATTTCAGTGTGTGAGGCTCTGTCCTCCCTCCTGATCTGTGAATGACCATAAGTGCCTCCATCTGCCACGGGGCTGAGGTGGGGGGGCTGCTATTCTATGGGTGGCCTAGACTGCGATCAGGATCTGAACGTGGTCAGAACCCCAGAGTCCTGTTCCAGGGACAGAGGACAGACCTCAGCAGTCTCTCTCCACCTCCCTCCCTAGGCTCAGCTTGCTCATGCCCTGGGGACTCCTGCTTACTGGCTCTGCCTGCTTCTGGTTCCTAGATCTGGGCAGCTGTGACCACACTGCTTGCTGAGTGCCCTGAGGGCTAGGCTTCATGTGCTCACTCTGGCAGAGGCCCCCCCTTCCCCCAAGTTGTTCCTGATGCTCCCCAGGGGGTGCAGATCAGGAAGATGCCCCCTCCATGAGCTGCAGCTCCCAGTGCCCTGAGGCTGCCTCTGGGAGGCTGAAGTTCCATGGAGCCAAGCCTTTCCATTCTTTTCCAGGTTACCTTGGGTTGGAGAATTTCCTCACTGGATCCCTCTGTGAGTTCTGTCTCTCAAAAATGTAGTTAAGAGTCCTTAGTCTATAGGTTTTTTTTTTCCAGAGCAACTGAGAGAAGGTCCTCTCCTGATGCCACCCTGGCTCCACCCCCCCCCCCCATGATCCTCCATTTTGGGATTTTTTTTAAGTAAGTAATCAGGTTTTTTCCATTTCTATTTTACCCTCTGATTATAGAATATCAGAGAAATTTTCCTTAATAATTTCTTGAAAGATGGTGACTAGCATCTTTTTTAAAATCATAACTTTGAAGTAGTCCAATTATTTTCAAATGATCTCTTTGGATCTATTTTCCAGGTCAGTTCTTTTTCCATTGATATATTTCACATTGTTTTATATTTTTCTTTTCTTTTGGTTTTGTTTATTGGTTCTTGATTTTTCATAAGGCCCTTAGCTTTCATTTGCTCAATTCTAATTTTTTAGCAATTAATTTCTTCAGTGAGTTTTAGTACCTCCTTTCTCATTTGACCAGTTCTACCTATTAAGACTTTTATTTTTCTTTCAGTGAATTTTTGTTCCTCTTTTTCTGTTTGTCCAGTTCTGCTTTTTAAGGCATCCTTTTTCCCATTGGCTTTTTGGTATATCTTTTCACCATTTGATATAGTCTGTTGATAAGGTAGTATTTTCTTCCTCATTTTTTCTGTCTCCTTTACCAAGCTGTTGAATTTTTTCCATGATTTTCTTGTATCACTATTATTTCTCTTTTCAATTTTTCCTCTACCTCTCTTACTTGATTTTCAGAATCCTTTTTGAGCTTTTCCATGGTCTGAGACCAATTTATATTTTTCTTGGATGTAGGAACTTTAACTTTGTTATCTTCTGAGTGTGTTTTGATCTTCCTTGTCATCATGACAACTTTCTAAGATCAGATTTTTTTTCCATTATTTGCTCATTTTCATCACCTGTTTCTTGACTTTTAGCTCTGTGATAAAGGTTCTGCTTCAAAGGTAGAGAGTACAATGTACCAAGCATTAAGGATTTATGCAGTTATTTTCAGAGATGCTTCTATGGCCAGGTAAGTTTTCAGTTCTTCCAAGATGGTATAATCTAAGAAGAGGTGCATTACTCCTCTCCTGGTCTGTGCTCTGGTCTGTGAGCAACCAAAAACACTGTTTTCTTCCCTGGAACTGTGATGAGAGTCTCCACTCCACTGCAACCACAAACTCAGGGTGGTTTCTTGCCCTGGGACTGTTACCCAGGACTTTGACCCACATCTCAGTATGGAAAAGCAACAGAGTCCTGCCTCAGTGCTAGGAAAGATTACCTCTGTAATCTTCTGACTGGTTGTTCAAGACTCAACATCTGTAGGCTGAGAACTCTGGAAGAAGCCATTCCTGGTTGATTCATTGATTCAGTGGTTCCCAAGGTCTGTTCCTGGTTTGTATGGTGGAGTCTATGCTGGTATGATCAGCACTAGACTATGTTCCCCTCTCACCCAGCATGAAAGACTTTTCTTGCTAACCTTCTAAGTCAATTTTGACTGGAAAATTGTTTTTTTCCCATGCAATTATGGGTTACTGTACTCCAGTAATTGTTCTGTGGCATTATTTAAGAGTGTTCATGGGGTCTGGGGAAGAGTTCAGGTGAGCTCTCTCTCTCTGCCATCTTGGCTCTGCCCTGCACATTAGGAATTTCTTATCCATGTAATCACAAAGTCAAAGAGTTTTTTTTTTTCCTTTTCACTGCTTTCAAAGAGTTTATGTATTCCAATGCCTAGTAGAACTACAGTGAAAGAAACTAGGTTCAAATATCAGCTCAGGAAGGAAGGAAGGAAGGAAGGAAGGAAAGAAGGTAGGAAGGAAAGAAGGAAGGAAAAGAAAGATTAGTTAGCCTAGTTATCAGAAGACAGATAACTGATAACTGATTACCAAACTTATCTTTGAAGTCTTAATAGCTTAGTAGATATTCCAGAACACCTACTGGCCTAGATTTGAGAATGCAGGGTTATCTTTACAATACAATTAGACATTGGTGTAGGATTTTAGCATAATCAGAATTGTTTAATGAATATAGTATGTATGAAAGGAAAATGTTATTTGGGAAATCATAAACTTCTAATTTAAGGTAATATTAACATCTAAATTTGTCATTTTAAATATAAAAGAATATGCCATGGTGGCAAAATATAGAATTTGGTTTCAAAGTGAAGAGAGTAGGGGGAAAATGTGTATGGACAACTATCCATTTCAGTGTGGGCAATAGCAGCCCTGATTCATGTCTCTATTGCTATCAAACAATGTTGCTACATGTTTATAAAATTTCATCATCACGGAAATAATTGCAAGAGATTGTGAAATTCATATTGTGTTGTTTAAAAAGAAACTGCCCCCTTGCTTATGAATGCATATTTAAAAAAAAACTGACAAAGCTGTATTTCCAAATCACTGTCTTTGGAGATAGCTCAACCAAACAATTAAGGAAATACTTATTAGGCACCTACTATAAGCAAGACACTATTTCAGTAACTGGTAACCCAAAAGGATTACTGACAAAGAATTTAATCCAAGAACAAATGAGAAGTTTAGATAAAAATACAATTAAGAAAAGAACCTGACAACATATTGTTCACTCTCTGAAAGGAGGATCAATTTTAGAAAAACATTGAAATATCATTTTATGGTCAAATCAGTGAGCTTGATTTCTATTTCTGGGAAAATTCTAGAACATATTAAAAAGGTAATTTTTAGGGCTTAGTAAATTAGAAAGTAAATTAGTGATCAATAAAAGGTATGGTTCTAAGAACAGGTCAAGTCAAAACTTCACATTTTTGACAGAGAATTTAGAGTAGTAGATCAGGGGGATGATTTGGATATGGTATATTTAGACTTAGCAAACAGTTGACTGTTCTATATTGTTTCCTTCTACTCCACCATTTGGGCTGGTCTGTACTGCATCATACTCTAAAGATTAAGAACTTCTTGAAGGATCCTAGAGTCAGCCTTAATTTGGTAATGAATACTACAATGATCTGGATATGACTTCACAATCAATAACAGTGCTCCTTAAATTTTAAAAGTTGTTCATCTTCTTTGAATGAGGGTGTTATAAGATTATTTTAAAGTATTTTAGTACTTTATACAACATCCTGGGAGTAATTTCAACCTTTACAACCTTCTCAATTATAGAGAGAAAAATATAAGACACTGAGTTGATCTTATAGCCCAATAGCAAATAGAACTGGGGTTCTCATACCAATAGGGTTTTTATCACAAAGCCATTTTTAAAGCAAACATTGGCATGCTTCATGATTTTTAATTATTTTTAAAAATACTTTGAAAATCCATTTTTTCAACTAGTAATAACTTTAGCTAATAGCTACAACATTACATTCTTTATCATAGTGTTAATATCAAAGAATAGAGGAATTCTTACGTACAACATGTTAGGGTGTGGACTTTAAATTAATTGACTATTAATTCAATGAAGCTTCCTGGTTTTTTAATGAAGGGGGAGAAGGATCATTAAAAGCAATGAAAATATCATGTACTCTATTTTGGACAAGTCCCTTTCAACTCTCTGCTCCTCAGTGACCTCATCTGTAAAATGAGGAGGATGGAACAATCATCCTCTAAGTCTCCTTCAGCTCAACTCAGAATTCAGCACAGTGCCTTGGCTGCTGTTCTCTACAACACTAACAGCCAAAAAAGAGGAGAGGACACAAAGAAAGTGGAAGGATGATTGGGAGTTGACCTAGAGACCATTCTCCTGCAAAGAGAGAATTTATCACAAGAAACCTGCCTGGTTACTGATGCATAGGATTATATTCAATCCCATAAGAAAATCACTCTAATTCCACTCTTAATAGGAAAGCAGAGAATGAATAGAAATGATTCAAAGTAAAGTCATCTCATAGAGCCAGTCCCTTAGTCACAAATGCCTGAAGTAGGTTTCCAAAGTAATACATATTAGATTGGAACCAGGAAGGGAATACTTGTTCATGCTTTGTAGAACCCACCAGGAAGAACAAACTGATAGTACGCTAAAGACTGGAACATTATTGGTCAATCCTCTATGAAACACACACACACACACACACATACACACACACACACACAAACACACAAACACACACACACACACACACTCACACACACACACACGAATGTATTTCTTTAAAAGCAAAGTATATTTGCCAAAAGTTCAGAATTTCTTATACAAGCTTCTTGTTTTTCAAGTTTGTGACTTTAATAATTTTTTTGGTTCACAATAAAAATGATGATTAAAAAGTTAAGGTAAAGCTATTTCAGAAAACCATTTTTAGTCCCTGTCAACAAAGATCTTACATTATGCTGAGGGATGACAATATGTACACAGACATTTAAATGCATAGTAATTTGAGTAGTATGGAAGGATATGAGACTTGGTTGAAAGAACTAGACATATTCAGCATGAAGGAGAGAAGAAATTTATGGAAAGCTAACTTGTGGGGAAAAGATTAGGTATGATCTGTCTGATTTCATAAAGCAGAGAAGTAGGTTCAATGGGTGGAAGTGGCAGGAAAGTTTGAGTTTGATATCAAGAAGAACTTCTGAACAATTAGAACTGTCCAACGATTGAACAGGTTACTTGAGTTAAAAATGAGTTTCCCTTTCAGTGGATGTTCTCAGGCAAAAGATGAATGCTAAGTTGACAAGTATATTTTTAAAGGGTTTCAATGGATTAGATGTTCAGAAATGGGGGGCTTCTGGAATTTCTTCCAATTCAAATTCTTAGAGAGAGAGAGAGGTACACAGAAAGACAAAGACAGAGGCAGTGAGATAGAGACAGAGAAAGAGGCAGAGACAGAGACAGAGGCAGGGAGAGAGCTGGACTGAGAGAGAGAGAGAGAGAGAGAGAGAGAGAGAGAGAGAGAGAGAGAGATTGAGAGAACTAACTAGGGAGACCAATAAAAAAAATAACAAGAAGATTGTGCCTGAACTGAAAGTTAAAGGAATTTAAGATTTATGAAAAGGATTCAAGTGAAAAAAAAAGATTGGTGGGAAAGAGTGAACAAGAGTTTGTCATAGGATAGAATTTTTATTCGTTCCTTGCTTCCTTTAAAAAATAAACACTTTTTAATGTTAGGAAACCTAGAAAGGGCTTTTATCTAAGATAGAGAAACATGCACCAAAAATATATGAGCAAAAATCATTCTACAATGAATGTGTGGTCAATAGATTTAAATAACTAGTTATCAAAAGAATTGCAAACTATTGATGGCCTACTTAAAGAATACTACAAATCACTACCAATGAAAGAAATAAAAATCAAAATAATACTGGTTTCACCTCACATCCAACAAATTAACAAAGATGTCAAAAGATGAAAATAGTCAAGGTAAAATGTGGTTTCAAAAGACCAGCATCCTAATGCAGTTTGTAGAGCTGTGATTTAAAATAACCATTCTCAAAAATAATTTGGAATTATGTGAAGAAAATGACTAAAGTGTCCATACCCTATTGACCAGAGATTGCCTCTAGTAGGCATATACTTTAAGGAATTCAATGAGAAGGCAAAAGGTTCTATATACCTTAAACTGTTTATAGGAAGAGATGGCAAAAAAAAAAAAAAAGGAGATGGTCATTGATTGGAGAATAGCACCAATAAAACTATGGTACATAAAACTAAGATATTACTGGGCTGTAAGAAATACTATGGTAAATACAGAGAGGCAAAGCCAGACTTATATGAAATAATAATAAAGTGAACAGAACAAAAAAAATTGGGAATTCTTAATTTTTCTTGTGATCCAGATCATTTTGGTTATCCAAAGTCTAAAGTGACTCCTCAGAATAATATTTTAGATGCATGAAATAAAATGTATAGGATTACAAAGGAAATGAAATACAATGAAACATAATTATCTAATTTTTTTAATATATGGACTCCAGATCAATAATACACAAATTATTAATGACTACAATGATATAAATGAAAATAATTGAAATGACAACAAAACAAGCAAAATTGAATGCTGTGAATTATAATGAACAAGTTTGGCACCAAATAATAACAATAGGAGGTAATATTTATATAGATCCTTGCATAAATTATTTGATATTCATAATAAACCTGTGAAGTAAGTGCTATTATTATTATTGCTACTTTACAGAGGAGAAAATTGATGTTGAGGAAAACTTGCCCAATAGGCACACAACTAGTAAGTGACCTGAGACAGGATTCAAACTAAGGTCTTCCTGACTCTAAGGCCAGTACTCCACCTACATTGCTACCTAATTGCTAAATATGAGAAAATACCTCCCTCACTCCCTTGCAGAGGTGGAGGACAAGTGATGAAACACTGCAAATAATGTCAGGGGTTTTTTGGTTGTTTTATTTATACTTTTGGGAGGGGGCGGTTTGCAAGGCAAATGGAGTTAAGTGACTTGCCCAGGGTCACACAGCTAGGCAATTATTAGGTGTCTGAGACCGGATTTGAACTCAGGTTCTCCTGACTCCAGGGCTGGTACTCTATCCACTAGCGCCCTCTGTCCTCCCTTTTCAAAGAGGACCATGACATCAGAAAGGTGATGCTTTGACATGCAAGTAAATTTAAGGGAGGGAAGGCTGTGTCAAGTTACCAGCCTCACTTTCTCCTCTAGAGTTAGCTGGGTTCAGTGGTCAGATATGTATCAGGACAATTGAAGATGGTCCAGATTCAGTGGGAGACCTTGACCTTTTTAATCTAACATTTTTAACAGGTCTGAGGCAATGCCTATTCAGTGATTAATGCTAAGTAAGAAAATGGGGCAAAAAGTGAACTCTTTTACCTAGTCAAAAACAAAACAAAACAAAACATCAGTCTGGGAGGGGAAGACTCTTGAGAGTTTCTGACCAAAAATATGAGATCAATGTTGGTTAATTTTGCTAAATCTATGTTTTGTTTGTTTCTTCTTTTAAAATTCCTTGCCATTTGTGAGAAGATAGAGAGTAGATGCACAGGGAAATGTAGATATGTAAAGAAAATATAAAATGTAAAGAAAAAACAAATTACAGAAAAAAGGACACCTCAAAGGGATTCCGCAATCATCACAGAATCTCATATCAGGAAGGCAATTTAATCCATTCTGAATGAGCATCCCTGTCTGCAACAACTTGGGACAACCCATCGTCACTTTGGAATCACTCCAGGTGTCAAGAAGGCTTTCCTTAAATCAAATTGAAATCTATTTCTGCAGTTTCCATTCATTGTTCCTAGTCTTACCCCCCAAGAGCTAAATAAAAGAAATCTAATGACTCCCACATGATAGTCACACAGGAAGATAGTTATGTCCCCCAACTATTCTATGAGTGGTTGTGCTCCCAGTCTATCACAGTTTCCTACCATGTTTCACAGGATGTTAAAAAAAATCAAGTTTTTTATATAGTGTTTCAAACCCAGGATCCTCTACCTTTACAAAGATATGAGGAAGCTAAGAGGAATGACTGAAAATACACATATTTATATATTTTTGCTGATTGATTGATCAATAGAAAGAGAGGAGATAGAAAGAAAAGAAAGAGAGACAAGCTGGTTAGAGAAAGAAGATAGCATAATTTTATAGGAAATGATATGGAATGACCCTCCAAACTGTGGATAGGGAATAAGCAAAAAAACTACTTATATCCAGATATATATTTTAAGGTTATATCCCCTCACAATCTATGAAGTCCCAGCAGCTCCAGATCTGTTTCTAGACCCACCTCACCATCAGTCCTACTGGATTTCCTCCCTGAAAGAGCAGTACAGGCACCTCTCTAGTCTTGGATTTGGGGAGAGCATGCCCCCTCTTTCCCCCACCCTCACCAATGAAGGGGTGTCTTTGATCCCAGTACAGGATAACAAAGTGTAAAGAGATGTATCCCTGGAGTCACATATTGGCAGACTGAACAGTTCCCTACAATAATATTTGACATTGCACTGTAGTTTCAATTTGTTCTATAGAATAGTATTTGTAATACAAGATGCACACTATTATAAGACCTTATTTTTTTAAAATGTTATTAAAATGGTATTTTGATAAGACCTTCTTTTCTGAACTCTAAATAAGAAACTTTAAGACTATAATTCTTAGCTAAGGATTGAACTTTATTTTTCCTGATCCCCAAACCTGAAATAACTTTGCTTTTATTATGTATATATTTTTTCTTTAATACTATGCATATATGCAAGTTTCTTTGAGCCAAAAGTTAGGTTTTTTAATACTAATAATAACTAAACTGTACATAGCATTTATGTTCCAGGCACTATGCTAAGCAAACTCTCTAATTATTATCTCATTTGATCTTCATGACATCCCAGAGGCATATGAACTATTTATTATTATCCCCATTTTTACAGTTGAGGAAATGGAAGTAAACAGGCTAAGTGACTTGCTAGTAAGTATCTGAGGCTAGATTTGAATTCAGGTCTTTCTGACTCCTTGCTCAGCACTCAGATAAACTGTCTGGATCTATTACAGCATTCTCAGGACTCTAATTGCTACTTAAATACTTGTTGAGAAGGAATGAATGAATGAATGAATGAGTGAGTGAGTGAATGAGTGAATGAATGAATGAAGTTAGATAATGCCATTCAGGAAGAGAATGATATGGTGAAATGAACAGTGTACCTCATTCCCTTCTTCATTGACTTACCAATAACTCTCCATAGAACAAATCACCATAGATTATTCAACATAAGCATTTGTAAATTGGCCCAACTCTACCTACTATGGTAAGCTTTTAGAAAGAGGGCATGTTCATAACAAATGACTATTCCCAGATGATTGATGATTATTCCCAGAATTCCTTTGGACCATTTTCCCAAATAAATACCTCCCTGATGTACTTGGAGCCAAAACTGCCCAACAAAGTCAGCCTCTGGCCCCATTTACCTCCCCTAGATCCACCAGACATTGTTTTGCCCCTTGTTGTTTTTTTTTTTATCACAGAGAATTATATTGTCAGAGTTCTTCTGGTGCACTTGAAGTATCCAACTTGTCAGCTTGTTGGAGAAGCTTGTGTTCTCCCTCTGCTGATGAAACCATCTCAGCCACAGCCCAACAGATGGCAAGGTCCCCATGTGAAAGTAAAAGAAATAGGGGAGGGATTGATCATATCTTTATCCCCAAGCTCCCTTATTAGCTTGAGCCCCTTTGATGAGGACAATCCTTTCGGGTCCTCTCCCCTACACCACCAACCCCCCATCCCCAGACTTCTCAGCATCCCACTCTGAGTAAATCCAGGCAGAGATGCTTCTGGAACATCTGTAGTCCGTCATTCAGGAAGACAAGCAGAGCGGACATCCTGAAAAAGGAAATACCAGTAAATATAAAAACACCCCAGGGTGGGGGATGTGATATTTGGTGGGGCATGTGCAGATACTGCCCAAAAAGGGACCATAAGTTATACAAGGAGAATTCAGAAAAGGGATGTTCATTGCTGAACTGCCTTGCACCCTCCAGAGCAGGAAGCACATAGCCATTCCTAAGATATCAACTGGGAACAGTGGGTTCAAAAAACAATTGTCTGCATTTTTAGGATTAAATGAGTCTGCAGAGCAATCTGGGAGAAAAACCCTTAAGTTTTCTTGAAACAATAGTCTTTCAGATTCTGCAAGTTTGCTAACTATGACTTTGGGCAAGTAACTGAACCTTGGCTTCCTCATTTGTAAACTGAGGCATGCAATATTTGCATTACCTTCCTCACAATGTTGTTGGGAGGGACTACTTTGTAAAATGTAAGTCATTTTTAAATTAGGGCTCTTATTATTGGATGTCAAACTCCATATTCCCACAAGGAAAACTTAGGCTAAAATAATAATAACTAATGCTTATAAAGAACTTATATTTTTCATATATTAATTAATTCAATTTGAGCTTTGCAACTATTATTATTCTCATTTTCTGATTGAGGAAACTGAAGCTCAGAGTATTCAAGTGGCTTGCCCAAGGTCACACAGCTAGTAATTGAGGCAGGCTTTGAAGTCAAGTCTTCCTGATTTCAGAAGAAGCATGAACTCTTTTATTGGTTTCTTTGTTTGCTTTATCAGTGTGTCACTCCTTTAGACAACAGTATTCAATTCTTGAAGGTCATAGAAATTTTTTGCTCTTTTGTCACATACCAGAATGCTAACTACCAGTGTATTGTTGGATTGTGGTCGTAGAACCAATCAATCTCAGAATCTAAAGGAACCTCATCCCCTAAGTCATCTAATGCAAACTATAAATTAACAGGAGTCATCTGTTTTGTAAATGGGACACAAACTCTGTCTCAGCTTGAAGAGAACCAATGAACAAGAACCCTTGGCCCTACAAGACAGCTCAGACCACTTCTGAATTGTTCAAAATGCCTCGGTTCTCAAACTTTCTGGTCTCAGGAACTTTTTATACTCTTCAAATTTCAAATAATTTTTGTTTATGTGGGTAATAGCTATCAATATTTACCACATTAGAAATTAAAACATCTTGGTATTATTAGGAAAATAGTTTTAACCTGACATACCTCTTGAAAGGGTTTTGGGAATTCCCAGGGGTCCCCAGACCACACATTGAGAACCACTGCTCTAATGGTCAGGAAATTGTTTATTTGATTATTTGGGTTTTTTTTTCTGAACATCAGAGTAAATTTGATTCTTTGCAACTTCTACCCTAAGTTGGAAAAAATTAAATTTAGCCAAGATGGCCACACTTTCATTCAAAGAACCCTAGTCAAAGTCATGGTTTTCTGAGAAATTGCTATGAGAAACACATTTCCTAAAACTTTTTTTTTAACCCATGGGAAGGCAACTATTCAGAACACTCATGAAAGTTCACTCTCATGAATGATCGTGAACTTGTCATTTCCAATTATTTGGGGGACAGAGCAGACTTTCTTCTTGGATTTTGTCTAAGATAGAGAATGGATAGATAAAGAAATGTACACTATTTTCTTTTATCTTTTAAATTTTTTCCATCTTTACATATAATTGTTAATAAATAAATTGTAAGTAAATAAATTAATTACAAATAATAAAAAAACAAAATAAATAAATTTTTTTTCCAGTTTTGGAAGTTTTCAAAAGATGAACTACATGATAAAGGCAATACTACAGTAAATGAATTAGACTCAAAGTCTGAATATATTTTGGTTTGTTTGTTTCTTTTTGTTAAACAATAGGGTGAAGTGACTTGCCCAAGGTCACACAACTAGTAAGTACCAAATGAATGAGGTCAAACTTGAACTCAGGTCCTATGTTCTATCCACTGCACCACCTATATGCCCCCAATTAGTGTTCTTTTTAATAATTTTAGAGTTAGATTAAAAAGTCTCATGCTCATTTGAGGTGAGGAGCCAGGGAAACAATTTGAGCTTTGGTTTAAAAGAATATACTGTCTTGAGTAATTCCTGAAAGAAAAACAACAAGCAGTTTTCATTTTGCAAAAATGTCTTCTGTTTATAGAGGTGATTCATAATATCTACCAGAAAAGCTAAATCACAGAACCGACTTTTGTTCTTAATTTTTATAATTGAGTCAGCAGTTCATTTTCCTCCCGGAAACTGTAGAACTCAGTCAGCTCAATGGAAAGAATTATGCAAAATAAGTATTCTAAAGAAAGTCAAAGAACAGAACAATGTAGCCATGATTTTTCATATTCACTGGTTATTTCCTGAAAGAATTCTCAAGACTGGATCTAAATGATGGCCCAGGCTTGAATTTTATTGACACAATAGATGCCAGGTTCAATGCTGCTGTTCCTTTCTTTCAGTTGTGTTCAACCCATTTAGGGTTGTTTGGAAATTTTGTTTTGTTTTGGCAGAGATCCTGGAGTAATTTGCTATATCTTTCTCTAGCTCATTTTACAGATGAGGAAACTGAGGCAAACAGCATTAAGTGATTTGTCCTGGGTCACATTGCTAATAAGTATCTGAGGTCATATTTGAACTTGGAACTCATGATTCTAGGTCTGGTATGCTATCATTCTGCACCATCTTGTTATCCTGCCAGTTTCAATGATAAGATGGAAATTCATAACTTTAAAACATCTTTGATAAATAATACAGGGGAATTTGGTTACCTTGCATTTGAAATTGTTCTATAATTTAGAAGACCTGGGTGTGTAGTCTCCCTCTGTTTTCTACTACCTGTGAGACACTGAATAAGCCAACTAACCCTTCTAGGACTCAGTTTCATCATCTATAAAATTGAAGGTATTGGACTGGGTGACTTTAAGTTGCCTTGCTACTCTAAATCTCTGACCCTATTTTCCCACCCATCTGATAGAAAGTCTCCCTGTGCTTCTATTTGCATAAAACAAGGTTGTAAAACCTGAGGCTATCTTAGGGCTGCATTAAAATAAAATAATTATTTGAGGACAGCATCCAGAATAAAAAATACAGTACACTAATATAATAGATAATTTGTTGTCTTACCTTAGTTAGGATTAGCAAATGCTACAAAAAGCCATGGTACTTTTAAATTCTTAGAACATGGGGTCATCAATACAACAGGCAAAGGCACGAAACACAAAAGCAAATACAGAACAACAAAGCAAGAATAAAACAGAATAAAAATTGGTTGGTTCTTGTCCTTTGTTTTCAAAGAAGACTAAAATGACATCACTGGGTTTGAGACAAATTACAGTGTGCCTGACTGTGGCTGATCAGACCAATATGAGCTCAGGATGTTCTACTACAGGTCAGGGAAAAATAGTTCATGGGAACACCTGGGGTGGTACTCTAAACTTAGTATGTCGTGTTTCCTTTGAGCTGCTTCAATTCTACCTTCCTCATATAACACAGCCCCCTCATTGATGAGGGCACTCCATGTTGGGTGGTTCTGTGCCAGTGTCTCCCATGCTGTATAATCAATTCTAAAGTTCTTCAATGAGACCTTCAGGATGTCCCAGTATTGCTTCTTCTGACCTCCTTGTGAGTACTTGCCCTGTGTGAGTTTTCCATAAAATAGTCTTTTTTTGGAAAGGGTATGTATGACATTCTAATAATGTGTCCAGCTCATCATAGTTGTGCTCTCTGTAGTAATGTTGGAATGTTTGGTACTGTACATTGAGAAAGGACCTCAGTCTCTGGTATCTTCTCCTGCCAGGTGATCTTCCTAAGACAATTTCCTGGTCTGGCATTGGTAAACTGTTCAGGTTTCACAATCATATGATGAAGTCAGCACAATAGTTCTTTAATCCTTCAGTTTGATGGGCAATCTAATCCATCATCTCTCCCACACTGTCACTCATAGCCTCCCAAACACTGAGTTAGCACTAGCAATGGGTGAGTCAATCTCATTATCAAGATGTATATCCCTAGAAAGTATAATGCTAAGATAAATAAATTTATCCACCATATTCAAAACTTCTCCATTTGCTGTAATAAGTGGTTCCACGTATGGATGGCATGGTGCTGGCTGATGGAGCACCTGGGTTTTCTTGTGGTTAAAGATACATGCATATTGACTAGTCTGCATCAAACAGATGGAACAAATCCCACAGATTGAAAGAAAATTCTGTGCGATATGTTCTGTCTGTAATACTGCTTAAAAACACCAAAGAAAATTAACATCAATGACATTATTTATTAAGGATGGAATTAAAAAATCTAATATGCATTTCATGCAAATTGTTATTTTATTTTATTGCTCATGAAAATTAAAACTTCAGGTGGCCGCATGCAACTTTCAGTATTTTAGACAGCCTTTGCGTATAATATTGAATTAGCTTCAAAAAGCCCTGGAACATTAGAGAGCCTCAAGGAATAGATTTCTAATCACAACAAAAGCTGGTCTAAATATGAGTGTGAAACAAATCAATACATTTTGGTCTATCTGTCCTCACAGGAGAACAAGGTTGGTAAAGAAAATCTATTCTCAAATACTGAAATGTCTCTTAATCTTTCTTGTCCTTAATTTCCCTATATGGAAAATGAAATGGTTAGACTTAAAAGAATCTGAAGTCTCTTCCAGTTCCAGGTTTCTTAAATATTCAAGTAGAAATGTAATCTCATCAACGTGAATGTTCAATCCAAATTCACAAATCTTAACCCCAAGTTATGAGATTTTTTCCCCCTGTAGCTTATAATAAATTCACAAAAGAGAATAAGTCTTCAGGGGACCTCCTTCAATTTGCTTTTACATTGTGAAGATATAAGTGGGGTACACAGGTCTTCTGATATTACATGTACTTAACTGAGTTCTAGTTTGATTCTTATTTATAGTTCCTTATTTGTTATACTTTTCAATACTGCTTGTATTCATAAGGACCCTTTCTATTGCCCTCTGAGTGAGATTTAGTTTCAACTCTTCAAGACACTATGGTGTTCCATAGTACACTCATTTGATAAGAACAATAAAATATAATATTCAAGATTTTCAGTGATATTGGGGGTTATTAAAGGAACTTTGTAATTCCTAAAAGTAATCTAGTCTATTCATCTGCTTTTTTCTAAAGATACAGTTGTTGTCCAAATGAACAATTTTCCAGAACACAAATGAATGAGCTCTAATTTGGAGAATAAACTTTCTTCGTCTACTTGATTTTTCCTATGTGGATGGTTATGCCAAATTCTATCAAATGGCTGCCCAACTCTTCCAAGAAACTCTACACTATTCTAGATTTTGTGAAAATATGAGCGTTTGGAGGACTTCTACAGCTTGAACTCTTAAGTTAAATCTCTTCTGTGTTGGTGGCACACATGTTTGGCAACCTCATATTTTCCTGTTTTATGCTTTACTAATGATAAGCAAAGGCTCACTTTGGAAACTGCATTCACCTAAACACTGTAGACTTTGGAGTTCAAAACCTTTTTTATGTGCCCTAAAGCTTAGTTCTCATGTATTGCCTTTCCAAATAGAGTAGGAGCTCCTTGAGAGTAGAAATTATTTCAGTTTTATTATTTGAATCCCCAGTACTTAGTTGTAGGCAAATATAAGCATCTGGTAAAGGGTTTTTAATTTCTTCATAAAAATTATATCTTTGCAGATATTTCCTATTTTTCTTCTGTTATTCAAAAGTCATCCTTAAATCCCCCTCTGGATGACTTTGCTGATTTTGGTCTCTTGTCAAGTTTGATTAAACTGTATTTACCTTCTACAGTTTCTCAGTATTCTATGGGTTGATACAGCTCACAATTGTCCTTTATATTTCTTGAAAGTAAATAAGTTCATATTCTAAACTGATATTCCCTCCATTACATTATCTCTCCAATTAAACCAAGCATTTGAAGATTAAGGTCATTTTTTAAATGCTAATTTGATTTCCTTGCAATCACAATTGATTAACAATGGTTGTGTTCCTTATGAAATTATTGTAATCTATGTCTATATTTTTTCTTCTATCCATATTCCATTTTTAATCATCAATACCTTTTCAAGGTATTGTTCAAGGTCACAACTGTACCATTTTAATTATGTTCTATATCTTTTGCCATTTCTATTTTTTCTTCTAGCTTTATACAAATTTTGATCTTTGCTTTAACAGGAAAGTTATATGACTACATACAGACAACTAATTCAGGAATGACTACCATATAAATAACAAACAATTTTCTGATGGTTAAGATATCAAGTTCATGATTTGAGTTCACTACCTTATTATTCTTTTTTCAAAAGAGTATTGTATATATACCTATGCATATACTATATATATATACAAAAGTATATATAAATACACACATATAGGTATATACACCTATATATACCTATATATATATATATATATACCATATATGCATATACACCTATATATTTTATATATTTATACATATATAAATATATGCACATATAGGTACATATACACAAGTATGGTTTTGGATGCTTGCATGTCTGATTCATGTTTGCAGATATATTTCTCTCTATCTTTACCCCTTCTCATTTGCACTGAGGTCACTGAGCCTGAAAATGTATGTGTTGATGTAATTTATGAAGAAAACTTCAAGTAAAATCCCTTTACCTCTTCATTATTTGAAATGATATTGGGGTATAAGCTAGTAATCTTCATTATAGCCTTTTAAAAATACTTATTGTGAGCCTTTTAATACAAGATGATCAAATGTACCACAAAATTGTTTCTTCTTTTTTTAGAAGACTATGACAAAATGAAGTACATCAACTTCTTTATTTGTATCACCAAGGAAAATCTTTAAACCATCCTTTTATTTAGTTATTTTATCCTTATTTCTTCTGGTTTCACTTAGAAAAAAAAATCAAGATTGAATGATTAAATTTCTCTGGTAGTTTTTTCTGTTCATTGAATATTTGGACAAAGATTTCACACTTAGATTCTCAATGGTTATGTTAATATTGTGCTATAAGTAATGACAAGGGAGATGGTATTAGAAAAACCTGTGAACACTTATATGAACAGATGCAAAGTGAAATTAATAGACCCAGGGGACCATTGAATTCAGTAACATCAATATTGTAATGACGATCAACTTTGAAGTCTTAGCTATTCTGATCAAGACAATGATACAATATCAAAGGATTATGAGGAAAAATATTAACCACTCTAGAGACAGAAGAGATTAATTCTGAGTGTAGATTGAAGAATATTTTTCACTTATTTTATTTTTCTTGCTTTTCTCAAAACATGGCAAATTTGAATATATGTTTTGCCTAACATCATATGTAAAATTAATATAATATTATTTGCCTTCTCAGTGGTTGTGCGGAGGAGCAGAAAGGAGAGACAGAATTGGGAATGCAATCAGGAATGCATTTTTTTAAAATTCATGTTAAAAATAAAGGTTTTTTTTTAAATGGAAGATCTAAGAAATATGTCATCCTCAGAGAGAATTCAGGAAACCGAATTGAGTTCCCTCAGCTAAGCAACATCCCCATAGTCACAATAATGGTGAGAATCAGAGTTGAGATTTGAACCTACATCATCCTGAATCGAATATTTAGCCTCCAATATTTTTAGAACATCAATTTAGCAATTCAAAATTACATGACATAGAGCTATAGGTGAAATTTCTTATAGGGTAAATGATAAAATTTTAATAATCTCAAAATTATCCTCAAATTCTTGGAAATGAAGTATTAAAAGATTTTATTCTTAAAGCATCATTCATTTCAATCAACTGATAGTCATATCTTTCAGTTGAAAAGAGTTTTTGAGGAAGTCTACTCTAACCCATAAAAGTTCTTCTGTGATAACTGTTATAGTTATCACTATACCTCTAGTGATGAAAAATTCATTAAAAAGACCAATTAATTTGTAGGACAACTCTAATTTCATGTAAATTCCTACTAAGGAATCAATCTCCTTGTAATGTTTATCCATTGTTCTACCTACAAGAACTATATAGATTAAATACTCTGCCTCTTCCACAAACTAGCACTTTAAATATTTGAATATTGTAATAATATCCTCCTATGTATTTTCTGGATGAAGATCCTTAGTATCTTTATTTTTGCCTCTTCTGAAACTGTGCCATTTTCTTCAAGCTTGAGAGGCAATGCTTATTTTGGGCATGTTCTTAAAACATGACATCACAAAATAAGCACAGATATAGTCCGATCAATACAGTATACAAGTAGCATTATCTCCATTGATCTAAATATCTTACTTCTATCACACAACATAAAATGTTGTTCAGTTGTAGCTGCTTTGTCACGTTCTTGACTTCTGTTGACTTTGCACTTAGTTGAAATTTTCAAGACTTTTTTATACAAACTGCTAATTAGCTACAATTTTCCATTCTTATTTATAAAAAAATTTATATCCATCTTAGACTGAATATCCATTTCTATTATGTTATATTTTAGAACATACTTCTAACCTGTCAAATTATTTTTAATTTCCAGTTCTGTATGCAAAATATTAGCTAAATCATTTTGATTCATGTCATGCAAAATACTTATAAGCATGTTCTTTTTCTTTTACCAAAGTTAATGATTTTTTTAATGTGAAAGGGACAGAGATTAGACCATTGCTCTGGTCTTCAATGAGAGAGTAATGCTGATGATAACTGTGCCATTCTGCCTTTCTTAAATCTAATTCATGTGTGACCCATGATGCCATTGATCCTCTTCAAAAAGGAAGGATAAATAACAATAAAATCAATATTGATGAATCTAACAGTAATCTCAATCCAGTCTGTATCATTTCATCTGTCAGCTGTCTTACCAAAGAATAGAAAGAGTATATTTTTTAAGCAGTTAACTATTATAGTGCCTAAAATACTAGTCTTAAAGATGACCTTAGTTTGAATCCTAACTCACATACTTACTACATGTGTGCAGTCAACTCATTAACTTCTCTCATTCTCAATTTCCTCATCTATAAAATGGGCATGTGTGTTTGTGTGTGTATTTGTGTGAGTGTGTGTATAATATATATGCTAGGTTTTACTATTACAGATATTATGGCAATCCTTTGATCTATTACTTTCTAGTGACCTCTAAAACAGCAACAACAAAGAAAATGTAGTTAACTTGGCAAGATTTAATATTTTAGGATATGAAATTTTAGAACTGAAAAGAAACTAAGAGATCATTTAACAAAAGCTACTTCATTTGCAAATGAGAAAAATAAAGCCCAAGCTTGCTCTATCCCCCCCCCCCAAAAGGATATTTTTCCCCTACATTAAGACATCTTTTAATGAAATTCATATCATCTCTCTAAGTTCATCTTATATTTCACAAAGTAATTTTAAGAGTGAAGAAATATCTTTTTCCCCCCAAATTTGGTTGATTCTAAAGAGAAGATACAGCATAATAAATATTGTTGAAGTTGACCTTGCATCTATTTGAAGTGTCTTTCCAAATTATAATTGAAGGTGTGCTGCCAAATGCTTAATAGACTGCTCTCTGGGGGAAAAGAACGAATGCTTAATTCACTTTTATTCTTCATTATTAGCATTGTCTTTATTACTTTTTAGACTATCAACAAAATGATAAATCTTACCCTAATGTACAGTATTTGCAGATATCCAATATGCAAATTCTCATGCAAACTTTAAAAACTCATCTTTTAAAAATTGGTTCAAATGGACTCTAGTACACCTCTGAATTTTATATTTCTTTTTTGTTTGATGAAATACTCTATTATGGGGCTAGTCAGCAAGGAAAGACTAGGATTGGTCCAGGAGAGGTGTATCTGCTTAGCAGGACACCTCCATGAGCTGCAGCCTATCCAGGATATTGCCTATTTCAAGGGCTACAAGAGTTTGCTTTGACTGCAAATTTTACATTTTTTGAGCATCTCAACTAAATATTACTATATCAATGGACCATAGATACATATGTCAAATGAACTAGTTTCTTTTTCTTCTCCTGACTGCATGATAGCTCTTTTTTCCATACAGTTCTTGTTAAATGCTTTTTTAATAATATGCTCTTTTCTTGTTTCCCCTTTTAAAACTTGAAGGAAAGCTTATCTAATGTTACTCACAATCAGAAAACTTTAAAACAGTCAGCAGCTGCACAATAGTATCTCCTCATTTCAACATGAGGTTTTGTAGCATGAGCCTGGCCTGCACAAAATCCAACTAATAATTCTGACCAAGTTTGAATCTTTTGCATTCGTGTTTACAGACCCCACAGACAGATATTGGAAACTGAAGTGTTGAAATCTTACTTAGAAGATCAAAGAGAAAGACCTTAAAGAAGATTTTTTTCACTTCTTCCAGTTTTTTCAGAATCTTTTATTCAAATTAGTATCCTGGAATTTGAAATGAACTCACCATCAAAATAGTCTGCCAGGTTGTTAAGGCCTGGCAGCCATAAAAATGTCATTATGTATAGTCTATGATCTATGATCCATTTTAAAGATGAAGCTACTGAAGCCCTTGATAATATCTCAAGGTGACAATTAGCTACAAAATTAGCAAAACTATTGTTCATCCTTTGTTTTTGAAGAGGATTCCATGACGGGTGATGTCTTGGTTTGTGTGTGAATCAGATTTATGTGAGGTAGAGTTGTACAAAGTTGTTATCCTTACTCTCCCTTCCAGAATCATCAAAAGTCATAAACAAGACAAGAATCAATATGATTGGCAATGACCCAGGGTATATTGGATGACCTTGGCATCTTCAGTATCTAAGCTCTAAGGACTCCACAGTGCTTTTATGGCCATTGAAATAAATTGTTTTCATGTGCTCATTTTGCTGAGGGATATTTTCATATCTATGACACTGAGACCTGCAGAGACTATGAAAACCATAGTTTATTTCCTTCCAATCTAAGATTTTTGCTATACTACTGTCCCACTTTGACTGATGGATATTCACAAAATTCATAGATCCCATTCAAGCATATCCTTTGTTCTATGAACATTCTTCTACAGGGATAATATCATAATTGTATTTATCTTAAGGTATGATCCCATGATAGAATGCCTTCTGACACAGGCAGTACCAGAGGATAAGAGAAGGCATCTGTTTCACTCAGCAACTTTTGGTACTTTTATTGTGGCAAAAACTAGGCTGGGGTAGGAAATGGATAGCCTTAAGATAAACTTAGGGTTTTCCATTAAATTACAATAACCATTCTAGAATATATATATATATATATATATATATATATATATACATATATATGTGTGTGTGTGTGTGTGTGTGTATGTATATATATATATATATATGTATTAAGTTAGTTAAAGAATCCAGAATGTATTTTTAACTTTGTTAAGGTAACATCTCTTATTAAAATTCTAAGGAGTGGCTAGGAGGCACAGTGGATAGATCACTGGCCCTGGAGTCAGGAGTACCTGAGTTCAAAACTGACCTCAGACACTTAATAATTACCTAGCTGTGTGGCCTTGGGCAAGCCCACTTAACCCCATTTGCCTTGCAAAAACCTAAAAAAAATTCTAAACCACTTTGGATAAGTAAGTCAATCAATCAATCGACAAGACTTTATGAACAAGAGCAATAACAATAAGAAGAATAAGAAGAAAGTGACTAAGATGGAGGAAGAAAAAGAGCAGAAGAAGAAAGAAGATGAGGAGAAGAAAGATGAGGAGAAGGAAAAAAAGAGAAATGCTTCATGCCCTCCACTGGCTTACATTGTAGGCAAGAAAGCAACATATATATTTAAGAGTATATACAAGACTCAAACAAATCAGTCATGAAGAACTCTTCCATGAGAAGACACTAGCAATTGAGATGAATAAGAAATATCTCTGATATAAGGTGACTTAAGCTAAGTCTTAAACAAAGGAATTTTAAGGGGTAGAGATAAAAAATTACATTTCATGCATAAGAGACACTGCAAAACAATACAAAACATGGATCTAGGAGATGTAGCATCATAGGTAAAGATCAGAAAGTAGACCAGTATGACAGAAGAAAACCAAAAAAATACTATGTGTGCATGAGAAAGATATGGATAGGAGGACTAGTAATTATTTGAACTGTCAAAGTTGTTTCCAGCTTCATATCAACTTGGAAATCTATCAAAGTGGCATATAATTGAGAATTTAATTCTTAAAATTAACTCTAAATATACAAAATGCTCCAAGAAGATAGAATTAGATTAAATCCTCTTGAGCCCAGTCAGGCCAATCTTGATATAAGACCAAGTAGATTACCCAACTATTTAGGGTTATAATGTCCATGAATAAAGAAGCAATTCTCAAACACCTACTGAATATTGTTTTCAGACCTGGCCATCATTTTTAGAAAAGGTATTGACAAGATAGTGTCCAGAGGACTGTTAGAATAGTGAAGGGCCTCAAGTTCATGACTTAGGAGTTTCAACTGAAGAATCATTAGCTTAGAGGATAAGATTTAAAGGAGAAATGATAGCTTGTTCAAGTATTTGTAGAGTTTATAGGTCTAAGAGGAATCAGATTTGTTCTTCATAGTCCCAGAAGGCAGAAGGAGGAGAAATCAATAGTTTGATACTGATATAAGGAAAAAATCCTAACAATTAGAATTATCCAAAAGTAAAATGGGTTCATCTGCAAGTAGTGGGTTCTTACTCACTGAAAACCTTGAAGGAAAGGCTAGACTTATTTAAATATGTAATAAAACAGATTCTTATTCAGGCATAGTTTTGAATAGATATCTTTAGAGGTCCTCTCTAATTCAAATTCTATGAAATTGTGGATTAAGGAGGTCCAATAATTCCAATGACAGAAACAACTCAGTCTTGCCATATTCCTAATTGTATATTATTGTACATATTATACATATTGCTGAGAGATAGAGCTGAATGGAAAAGGAAAAAATTATTAGTCACTTCAAGTGAATGGTTAATAAGGCAATATCAGTTGATAATTTTAATATTACTAATTTTGTTGATAATTTTTTGTAGATAATTTTATTGACTATAGGAGGGCTTTTAACAACATTAACCAAATGTAGGTCTTGTTGACTCAACCCTATGTTTCATTGGAGCTGATCTCAATTATAATCTCAATACTCAGGAATCCAATATATGCAAAACTGAGGTTACCTTTCCTTAAGGAACCCAAATTGCCTTTCCCTGGCATAGCAGTATATATTATGACTCTGGTATCCTCAAGTAGTGTGAAAGATCTTTTTTTCCATTAGTGAAAGCTTTCATTTAGGTCAATAAGTAAAGAAGTTTATGTCTTCTGAATCCTTTGCTATTTTTTCCTTTTTATTTTAGTGCAAAACATTTTGTCAATATTTGGATGAATCTGCAATTTCATCTATGTATTCATTCTATACACAGACTGCAACCAAACTCTCCATTCTTATTCTGTTCATTTTTGTTTTTATTGTCTCATTAAATTCTACACAAGAATTCTATCAAAGTATTAGGAACTCTCTTACTATGATCCTTTTGATATTGCATGGAAAGGAATATTATCACTCCAGAAGAAATTTTAAATATGAAGAATTCAGAAAAACTTAAGATTTGTAGGAATTGATATAGAACAAAGTAAGCAGAAACAAGAAAACAATTTATACATTGATCTCAGAAATGTAAAGGAAAACAACATTACAATTCATAAAAATTCTGATCAATGTCATGATGAATCTTAGCTTCAGAGGTTTCTGCCTCTTGACAAAATAGTGAAATTAGAAGTGTGAAATGAGGCAGATATGGGCACTATGTTAGTTTGCTTTTCCTTAGCTATATTTTGTTACAAGGGAGAATTCTTCATGACTAATAGGGAAATTTTTTTTGCAAGGTTGTGCAAGTATAACCTATATCAAATTGCTTTCTGTCTCAGAGAGGGAGGAAAAGAGGCAGAAAGATAATTTGAAATTCGAAAAAAATGTTAATGAATGTTCATTTTTGTTTTTAAATATAATTGGGGAAAATATTATTCAAAAATACATGGGAGAAAAAAAGCCAAGGGAAAGTTCCTGGCTGGAGGAGGGAAAAAAGGGAAGGGGTCATTAAAAAGTGACAAATATATTTTTAAAAAATCAAAATTTTTCTTTTTTTTTTTAATTAAAGCCACTGAATGCATGGAAACCAATGGAGCACATGGACTTTCCATCTGTTATCCCTTGTTACCTCTACATGATCAACCCACCTCTTTTGGGGGCCATGCATCTTTCTGATGGCTTCTTTGGCGCCACTCCTCCAGAGCCATTCTTCATTTGCAATATGTTGTAGCTTACTCACATCCACCATGTGCTTTTCCATTGCCCTTTGGGTGACCCACAATTTTAATTCTTCGAAGTCTGTGGTGTGCCATGAAATAGACCAATAAAGACAAAGCTTCTTTCTGAGATTGCCTCAAAGTGTCTACAAGCAGATAAAAAACAGATGCAAGAGAGATGTGACATCTAGTTCTCAGTTATTTATTCCATGATCTTCTAGCTACTGTGTTCTTTAAAACTGTTTATCAAGCCCACTGACAACTTCACTCTTGTAGTGTAAAGTGATAACCATACATATTACTTTCTACATTAAAGATTTTTTTATAATGAAGATAAAAAGTCCCCAAAATTATAGTACCATAAGGCTAAAGGGCAAATGGATGCATATTAGAATTGTTGCTCTGAGGAGTATTACAGATACTAATGTACTACTTCTGGGACCTTGGGCATGTTTCTTAACCTATCTGGGTCTCAGTTTCCTGTAAATTGAGGAAGTTGGATTATTTTTAACACCTCTTTCAATGCTGATGTTTAAAGAGAAGCAATGTAGTAAAAACGGAATTTGATTCCTGTCAATTACTACCTGTGTGAGTTTGAGTTGCCCTCTTTGGGACTCAGTTTCCTCATCTATAAAATGAGTATGATGAACTAAATTTATGATCCCTATGAAAACTAAAATTCTATGATTTTTGACAGGTAACATTCTTTTCTTGGGAACACTGGATCCTTATTTTAAATAACCTATCCCATGTACTTCAATAAAACTTTTCAATTTTTCAATAATGTAAAGCCCATTCTTTACATTACTCTCTAATATTAAAATTATCATATAAATATTTCCTTTAAGTTAACAGCTATCTGGTATTTAAAGGTCCTAGAATATTGATCACTATAATCACTAATTTGCCATTTCACATGAATAGTAAAAGAGATTGCCAATAAATGTAGTTTTATATTTATATCCTAAGATTCAGTGGAAAATGTGACTTTTTGTGCTTTTCTATGTATTCACAACTTAATACATAACACACTGATGAGAAATGTTTTAGGGAGAGCTTGTTCAATTTTAAGCAAAGTGGCGAAAATATATAACTTTCTATTCCTAGCTGTCTTCACTTTTTCCAAGGCTTGGATTTCCTCTGTCTGCCTGTCTGAATTAACTTTTTAGGAGGGAAAAAGGAGAAATAAAAAGAGAGAAGAAAGTCTTATGAAAAATAGGACTTATCAGAGTTTTATGAACACTCATGAATTAAAAATTGTCCCATTGATGTTGGCTTCAAATTTCAAGGCTTATCACTTGTACCAGAGACTTCATTTAGGATCAGTGAAATATATGAGCCCTGAAAATTTGAATAGAAAGACATAGCTTACTTCACCTTTTGGAGAGGTCAGTTAGACAGACTTTTCTTTATCGCTAAGTAACTAGGTTAATCTCTTATCACTTGGAACCAGGCTTCAGTGGGAGAGACCCATTCTAACTATCAATTTTGCCTTCTTTTGGATTGTATCTCTCATCACAAGCTCATACTTTCTTCATTGATGGACTTGGTTTAACCATAGGAAATCAATCTTCTTATGGAAAAAAAAGGTTTTTTTTTCCCAAAAATGTAGTCATCTAGGTAAATTGCATCTCCATAAGTTTAAAGTTTTAGATTTGGAGTTAAGAAATACCTGATTTTGTATCCTGTCTCTTATACTTGATTTTTGAAGAATTTCTTTTCTTTTTCTTTTTTTTTTTTTGCAAGGCAAATGGGTTTAAGTGGCTTGCCCAAGGCCACACAGTTAGGTAATTATTAAGTGTCTGAGACTGGATTTGAATCCAGGTACTCCTGACTCCAAGACCAGTGCTTTATCCACTATGCCACCTAGCCACCCCTGAAGAATTTATTTTCATATGATTCTCTGATCATCAGACTCTCAGGCCCAATTTAGGAGACCAGTCTCAAAGATGGATAAATTTGGAAGACTGATTTTTGATGGAAGAGACTGGATTCAAATCTTGCCTTTGAAACTTACTAATTGCATGACCTTAGTCAAGTCTTACTTCACTTCTCTAATATTCAGTTGTTGTTTTTTTCAACTGTAAAATAAGAATATCAGCCTTAGTGGCCTCTAAATTCCTTTAAAATGTAAACGTATGATCCTATGAGTGTTGGGGATAAGAAGACTGAGTCACTGTGATGATCAAGTAAGATAATGTGTTTAAAAAACTTTGCAAATTTTAAAATGCTATAGTAAAGTCAGATAATAATAGATATATAATACATATATAATTAATAATAATAAATTATCATCTCTATTCCCCTTGTTCTTAGCTTAGTGGTATCTCCATAATAAGTACCCAATAAATATCTGTCAAACTGAATTGACAAGAAAGTCATTTTCTTTTAATTCCTGAATGTGTCTAATTTGGTTTCTAAACATTTCCTGGCTCTCTCCAGTCCCTAGGGGCTAAGGGATTCAATCTTTCTCATGAATGCTAAAAATGCAGAAGCATTAATATGCTAAAAGGTAATGTGGTCTGCTGCACCAGAGATGCAATGGTTGTTCTCCAGTGTTTTGCTTCATTGAAGCCTTCATATGGCACACATAGAACCAGGAAAGGGGCGATGTTTTTTCCTTGAAATGGTCCATGCTGTTACATTTGAAACGATGTATGCTGCTGCTGGGTGTTCTGTGGTTCTGTCTCAACAACATGACTCAGAACTTGCATTCAACAGGTATCAGCCAATGAGCCCTTTAGTGTCGTTGGAGAAAATAAATCACATTCACAAGAACCAACCCATCTGTTTTGAATAGCACCATAGATGGATGACTGTTCCAGGTAATATTTAATGGGAGAGAAAACAAACCCAAACAGTTTATTCTCCTGAAAACTAAGAAGGATAATGTTTTCCAGTAAATGCTGAAACTGATATGACAGGAGGAGCCAGGAGATTCCCTATTACTTTCAAATTAAAAAAAAAAATACTATGTTTTTCTATGGCTTTGGTGACCTCTAGTGAGCAACGTGGAAACCGTTTTCTTTTAAAAACATTTTTCCTAGGAGTTATTTCTTGAGTCAGATGTTAACATTCACCATTCTCTAAATTAAAGGCAGTACCAACTAACTTGTTTGAGCTTCTAATTTTAGGGTCAGAGAAGCTCTTTCTATTTAGAGATATCAAATTAATGTCAAACAGAAGGAAAAAGGAAACTCTGACCAGATATGGGATTCTTGTATGCATTCTTTTTGGATGTCAAAAATGTCTCATTTGAACTGGGAATCCAACAGATGCCAAGCTTACTTTAACAGCTACCTGTCACATGGTCTTTTTACTTGCCCCTGGTGGTCAATGTTATCGCTACTCTTGTCAGTTTTGGGGTTCCAAAACTCAGCTATTTCCACTATTTCTCCTCTATCTCCAAAACTGCTGTTTCAAGGTATCCCATCTCATACAATTGTCAGTTATCTTGACATGTTATAAGCTGGAGGTAGGGGATGGAAGGGAGAATCCCTGGAGGACCAAGCTTCAAGTTCTGATTCTTGCTATTTTTGTGACCTTTGGGCCACCATCTCTGGGTCCAAGCTTCTTTATCTACATAACAAGGAAGTTGATTTAGAAAATCATTAAAATTCCATTCAGTCTTAGAGAGATCATAGTCTTATGATCTATGACCCAGAGTTATAACTAACAAGGTTTATACCTGGGACAAATGACCCTAAACTGGAAGGTGAGTCTCCTGCTTCACAAATGACGGGACCATGGTGAGGGGAGGGGGGGTGTCAAAGAATTGACTTCACAAGTTTCTATAGTAATGCTGACAATGTAAAAGTAATAACAAAAAAATAAAATGCAACTCTCAAAGCTCTTCTCCAATAAAGTGCTCTCATTGATATGCTAAAATTATTCAAGATATAACAACAGATAAAAATGTGTTGATTAGCTTCTGAGTATCAATATATAGGGAAATAAATGCTTTCCAAAGAGCTGAGGAGTTCATGTTCTGCAGGAAAAGTGTGCCCTAAGACATTGAAAGGTTTTGACTCTGTGTGTTGTAAAGTGACTCAAATTTGAGTACCCTGGGCCAAAAAAGACTTTTTTTAGGGTTATATTTTGTTATACCTAATTTAAAATAATTTGAAAAATGTTTTCTTATTATGTTTACACATTTATGGTATAATTGCACACAGTTTAAAAAAGGGAACCTAAATGGGTAAGCTTTTGTTCCTCAAGCTCAGAATTCCTGCATTCAAGAAGTAAACATGTTCAGGTATTTCTATCACCTGATCAGACTCCTTGAAGTTGAAAAAATTCTAAAAATAAAAGTCAGAAAAAAATAATTATGTAGTAAAAACAAAAACAAAAAAGTTAAGGCTTTCTAATCTCCTAAATTAAGATTTTTTTGCTAATTAAGTGCTAATTTTATAGAAATACAGGATTCAATGCTAGGTGGCAGCCTATCCCTGAAGTCAGAAAGACCTAGATTCAAATCCAGCCTCAGAGGCTTTCTTGTGGTGAGACCCTACACAAGTAATGTAATTTCTGTTTCCCTCAGTTTCTTCAACTGTAAAATGGAGAGCGTGATAGCTCCTGCTTCCTAGGACTGTTGTGAGGAACAAATGAGATAATATTAGTAAAGCACTTACCTCCACATTTAGCACAAAGTAGGAACTATATAAATGAGAGCAACTATTATTATTTGATTATTACATGTTTAGAGTTGGAAAGATCTTAGAGATAATCTAGACCCTCTCACTCACCCCACAGATAAGTAAACTGAGGCTCAAACAGGTTACCTGATGTACTCAAGGTCACACAGTAAGTAGCAGAGGGAAGATTTGAACCCAGATTCTAAAAGTTTTCAAATCCAACACCCTTTCCACTTTATCATGTTGTCTATTATGAGGAAGCATGAAATATTTGGAAGCACCATGATATGATGCATTTGCATGCCTAAACATTTAGTTATTCATGAATATAGATTTTTACATATATGGTGGTTTGCATACTACATATATGGCATGTGGTTCTACATTAAACATACACATAGAATTTCTTCATGTAGATGTAGATATCACTATACACACACACACACACACATATATCTTCTTTCTCTCTTTAATCTATCATCTACCTATCTATCTATATTTGTCTGTCTTTTCCTCTCTCTGTGTGTGTCTCTGTCTTTGTGCCCTCGGTGTTTCTGTTTCTTTCTGTTCCTATCTGTCTCTCTAACTCTATCCCTGTCTCATCTCTCTGTCCCTCTTTCTGTATCTATCCATCTCTCTCTCTCTCTCTCTCTCTCTCTCTCTCTCTCTCTCTCTCTCTCTCCCCCTATTTTTCTCTCTCTGATGAGAGAAATGCAGTAAAAATAGTATTAGTTGGATATGAAGATCCTAAAGGATGTGAAGAAGAAAGCCTGGGAAGTCACCAACTACTTAAAAAATAGTTGAGACATGGCTACTGAATTCAGTTGGGTTATACAGAGTTGACATGATCTTAACCAAAAAAGAAGACTGAAAATAGGATCAATCATAAAAATGACAAATATGAGGAGCAACTTATTTATCTGGAACAGTCAGAATGGAAATTTCAGGCATACTATATGGAGAGAGAGCTAAAAGGATTGCCTGGGTGGCAGAGGGCAAGAACTTTTCACTTCAAGGTCCAGGGAAATAGGAAAAGAAGGAGGCAGAGGATGCTAGAATGATGAAGGACAAGTAAGAGAGGAGCAGTTTGTCAAACCTATCAGGAATTCTCAGATCAGTTGATGACGTGGAAGGCATGAATGGGCAACTTTTAAAAAAACAGAAATATCAGAAACAACAGACCCATCAGCAGCTAGAACTAAAAGAACATTCCTTGGAATGAGGAAGATGAGCTGGGAGAAAGAGCTGAGAGTCAGGATGACTCAAAAGAATGGAGAGACTGTGAACAACCTATAACCTTCAAAAACAAATGTGAGTAATAATGAAGGGACAATCATCCAAAGACCCTGATGGAGAGACAGAGACAGAGACAGAGACAAAGAGACATTCAGAGGAGAGAGAGAGAGAGAGAGAGAGAGAGGGGAGTCAAGTAATGAAATCATCTCTTGCCACACACAGAGACTATGACTGGAAGACTGCCTGGGAAGCTCTAGCTGTCAAATGTGACTGAGTCCTTGGCTGTGAATGAGGTAGCACTAATGTTGCTATGCCTTGGCAGAAAAGGAGGATTTTTCTTATCCTTTGCTATTTTTGTTTTTTAAGAATATTTGACCTCCATGCCCAAGAGTGACTCCCTAATCTGACAACCATCTCAGAGCTTTCATTGTATTTTACTATTAAACAAGTAAAAATTTCTAAAACAATAACACTATAAATATGTATATTCAGGGATATATATATGTATATACATGTGTATATGGCATATATAATGCAATATATAACTGATATAATTATTCCATTAATGCAATTAGCTGCAATAAAAATTCAACATTTCTATATATCTATCAATGCAATATATGATTATATATTGTTCTGAGTTTGAAGGGCATCATTGACAAGTTGGGACAGATCCAGTTGAGGGTGGTCAGAATGGTGAGAATGGAAACTATAACACACAAGAGGTGTTTGTAGGAACTAAGGATGTTTAGCCCAGAGGAGAGCAAAGTTATTGGGGGGGAGGGGTCTTGATAACTGTCTTCAAGTACTTGATGGATTGTCACCTGGAAGAGGAAGTAGATTCTGTTCTGTTTTGCCCCAGAAGGCAGAAGTAGCTGGAAGTTGCTGAGAGATGGGCTTTGGATCTATGTAAGGGAAAAAAAGCCCTACCAATTGAAGTTCTCCAAAAGAGGAATGGGAGGCTACCTTTAGGGGTACTAGG
This sequence comes from Macrotis lagotis, assembly GCF_037893015.1. Lineage (NCBI taxonomy): Eukaryota > Metazoa > Chordata > Mammalia > Peramelemorphia > Peramelidae > Macrotis > Macrotis lagotis. The sequence continues at coordinate 125,288,638 of NC_133660.1, forward strand.
ATTGTAAGTTTTCCAGGAGAAACTGGATGGGACATCATGTTGGAGATACTGCAGAGGGCACATGTGCTCTCTCATCCATAGACTGAACAAGATACCTCTGAGAAGTCAGGATTGTGAACAATACCCACTTTAACTTCAGTCCTCAAGATTCTCAGGATCACATAAATTTGGACACATTTTCTGAAACTGCAGATCCATACTTTGTCATCCTGTGTAAGTCATGTTGGTGTGTTTCCATGTTCCACATAATGCACTGGAGGCCTTCCTCTAGGTTTTGTTCATTGTTTGTTTTATTTTACATTGGAGCCAGGACACAACTCTGGTTGTCCATCTGTTAACTTTTGCTCACACTGTGTGACCAACCCAATTCCTTTTCTGATTATGCATTTCTTAAATAATATTGCCAGTGCTACTTCTTGTGTATATAACACAACTGGGAATATACTACTGACTTTTTATGTTCCTGTGTTTCCTTCTATTGTTACTGAATCTTTTTATGGACTCTTGTATGAGGATAGAATATGTATGGGAGACTCCTTTTTTCGAGAACATTTTCTAAGTTGAATTTTGCTTTACTTATTTGTTTTGCTGATGATTTTTCATAGTCAATAGTCAAAAAGTCCAGTAGTAACCAACCTTTTTCAGCCAACTGTGTGACTATAAAAATATCTGCTGCAGACTCTAGCTTGTGAAAACTTGCTTTGTCTTCTCTTACCATATATTTATCTGTAACAGTAATATGTTCACAGATCAACATATAAATATATCTGTAGAAATGAGAAAATAAGGATATGGTTCAGTAGAGCTCTAGGGCTTGGCATGTCACTTTTTTATGTCAATAATACCATGTCTGCTATTTTTTACCCAGTATTTAGTATCTTTCATTATTTCAGATCTTTTGAAACTAGATCCATCAATGTTACCAAAATTAGGTTGCCTCTAGCATAGATTAATTCTATGATGTTTAATATAGCTATTATTTCCATGCTATTCTTTAATAATTACCATTTTGACTTTCTTTAGTTAGTGTATAGGAGACTGAGAAAATTAGAGTCTAAATGTGATGGTCCTAACTCCAGTCAAGATGACTACCTATATGGAGGCCAACTGCCTAGTTACTAAAACATCTGTTCCAGTAAAATCCTTGAATTTTCACCAGACTGAATAAAGATCAAGAATTCTAATGAGAAACTATAGTAAGTATCTTTTTTCAACCCTAGAATTAAATTAAAAAATAACGAGAAACTCATAGGCAATAAGAAAGAGTTTAGCCAGCAAAGTCAGAACTAGTATTGGATTAACCTTTCACTATGACCAGTGACCAGTCAGATACACAAGTAGCCTCCAAGGCCCTATGCCAAGAGAGAGCAAGAGGGAAGGGTTCCACCAAGAAGCACCAAAGTGGTTAAGTATTTCTTATGATGATCAGAAAGTTTCTCAAGAGTGACAGGGAGAAGCCATGAATAGAGTGATCTCTGCAAGTGACCAGTGCAGCCACAGAGTTTTCAAATGGAGACATTCTAGGGCCAGAGGTTCTAAGTTAGCCTTGTGTTCTGAAAAGTCCTAGAGGACACCGAAGCTCTAGATTCTAAATCTTAAGATCTGGGCTACTGGGTAGGGAGAGAAGGGCTGATGTAAAGCTCTTTAGTTTAGCACAGGAACTCAAATAATTGAAAGTGAGTCAAAACAAGATCAAACAAAAGTCCTGCATGGGACAGAACCTGGACCTGACCCAAAGACCTAATTCAGAAACTAAGCTTAGCAAGATAAATAAACCTAAAAAACATCAAGCAGATTTACAATAATGTTGTAAATTCAGAAACCTCCAAAAAAGAGGATTATTTCTATAACTACTAAAAACAGAGTCTGAAAGAGAAAATATGAATTTTCCACAGGGACATGAATACTAACAAGAAACAAAGCAAAAGATAAAATAGGGAATGAAAAATCTAAAGGAAAGAAATAGATAAAGAACAAATAGCTTAGAAGAGAAAATGGCAAATCCAGTCTATTTTATGAACTTCCTGAAAACTAAAATAGATCAAATAGAAATAGTCCACGAGACTAGAACAAAAATCAAAGTATTGAAAAAAGTTAAAGAAAATTTGAGACAACTGATATCAACTAGAAAATAGCTTAAAGAAAAACATCTTAAGAATCTTGTCCCCAAAAACCATGAGTAAAAAAATTCTGAAAACTATTTTAAGAAATCATAAATGAAAATTACCTATATTTTTTGAAAACAGTGGACAGAGTGAAGGTAGAAAGAATCCGTTGGTACCCCCTAAAAGAAAAGTCTCAAATATTCAATATTCTAAATCTAGACCTCAAAAGTCAAAGAGAAATACTAAAATCACCAGAAAAAAAGCTCAAGTACCAAAGAACTATAGTTAGCATTACACAAGACATGGCAGTTTATAATAAACAAGAGATGTTAAAATAAAATATTCTAAAAGACAAATGGTACATGCTTGCAAGCAAGAATAATTTACCCTAAAAGCTGGATTTAATCTTACAAGACACAAAAATGTACCCCTAAGAGAATTTTCAAGCAATTCAGGAAAAGACCAAAGTCTAAGCAATAACTTCTAACTAAAAACATAGAGGCAAGAGAAACCTAGAAATATAAAATTTATTTGAAAAATTTGAAGGAACCATATGGTAATATAATGCTAACACTCTAATTGGGGAAAAAGAAATGTATCCCTTCTGAATCTTAATGTTTTTAAAAGCTATTGAGGTAAAAAAGCAAAACAGACAACCTGGGGAGGAGGAGGAGGAAGAGGAGGAGGAGGAGCAGGAGGAGCAGGAGGAGCAGGAGCAGGAGCAGGAGGAGGAGATGGATGGATGGATGGATGGATTCTGAACTGAGGGTTTTAAGAGGGGAAAGATAAGGAAGGATAAAACAAAAGGAGTAAAGGGATAGAACATGCTCCTTGAGCCTTTACAATTTTAGTGGCCTTAAATGTTCACTAAATTAGATCATGTTAAAGTTATTTTAATTGTATGATTCATCTTGGGGAGTTACTACACATATAGAAGTTAGATCAGATAACCTGAGGGATCTGTAATATTCTGATTATCAACTCCTTTAAACTAAAAACTAACAAAACCAAAATGTATACTGGATAACTTACTTAAAGAATTTGTTATTGAAGGGATGACTCAGACTACTGAGAGATGAACAAATTCCATCTACAAAGAGCAAGGGCATGATGGAAAATATAGAGGGAGAATAACAAAACAATGTGATTCAGGTCCATTCATCTACAGTACTGATTTCCAGAAAGTCCACTCATCTCCAGCATTGGTCATGTATAAGAACTGGAAACACTCATCCACTTCCTCTTCTCCCTACTGAAAGTAGCAAACATACTCCTTATAATAGAATACATAAATAGCTCACAGAGGGTCTCTTTAGACTGTACTGACTATTGTTTAAAAGACTATGTCTTCTTTTGGTGCCAGTTGAAAGTGGTTCTGATTAATTATGCTTGTACCTGCTTAATTTTATTTACATGTAGACAAAGGCTTCTTAAAAATATATATATTTCACTTAATAAATGCCATGTTTATACCTGTTAGCACTCTTGTGATAGATATTGTTTATATAAGGAGACAGTTTCTAGTCTTAGTAATTTTTGCTACACTGCCATAACTCCACATTGTTTCCTTTTGGTGATAGGGGGAAAAAATAGGATACTGTAAATTACAACTGATCCTTTTTAAAAGTGTGTATGTATTGTATTTATGCAATTGTTTTAAAGAAAAAAATAAAAATGTTCATGACAAAATCTTCTAGAAAGTAGAAAATACAGATTTTAATCCCAATGTTTTATTATGATAGTCTAGATACCAAGTATTTGATTTCTCCTTTGTGGTACCAAGTATGTAAATATTTACAGGAGTCTTATTTTATCATTAATGGAATTTGAATTTTAAAAGAATAGAATCATGTAACATTATGCACAATAATGTTTTTCAATGTATGTATGGTAACTGAATGCTTCTCTTCATCTGTGAATTACAAAAGGAAGAATTTATATGCTCTAAAACACTAATAGTAAGAAAAATACAACCAAAGCAACTCTGAGTTTGCAAACTGGCAAAGCTTTGAAAAGATGATGATTGTCAATATTGGAGTAGTTATAGAAAGAGAGGTACCCTGTGTGTTAGCCATGAGCTGATACATAAATTAAAAGGAATTTGGAATTATGTAAAGAAAATTACTGTAATGCTGATATGAATTTACTCAATGACAAAAATAATGACCTCATGTATACTTTTAAAAAAATTATAGCAGCCCTTTTAATATTAGCAAAAAACTAAAAGCAAACTACCTACCTATCAATTAAGGAATGACTAATCAAGTACATGATTGTAAGGAAATATTACTGTACTGAAGGAAACCAATATGATGAATACATAGAATAATGAGAAAACATGTCAACTGATGCAAAGTGAAGTAAGCAGAATCAAAAAGTATATATGGAATAACTATAATAATGTAAGTGGAAAGAACAAGGAAAAACAAGGCAATTGAGTCTGAATTCTGTGGATTTATAACTATATTGATCAAACTTGGTTCCAAAGAAGAGAAATGAGAAAGCACCTTCCTCCTTTTTTTGGAGATGTAAGGGACTCTGCTTATGAAACACCAAAGATGATGTTAGGTTTTTTTGAAGTATTGGTTAGTTTTGTTGAGCATTTTTCCTCTTTTTCATTCTTTGTTATAAGGAGTGGTTTTCAGGGTGAGGAAGAAGGGAGGATAACATGGAAAATGTAGATAATATTAAATCAAAAGATAAAAATAAAATTTATTTAACACTATTTGAAAATAGTTGAGGGAAAATTTTCTATCTTCTTTCTTGAGTTGGGCATAGTCTGAGCAAAAAGAGCTCCCCTTCCTTTAGTTGTATATGAGAAGGTTCAGTGTTGGAATTTCAGTAGGAATTCAGAAGAATTGGATGAGTATGTCAGTGCTAGTCAATGCTTTCATCAAGCTAGAGAAGTTTATATGTTTGAAGACAATTGAGTTTAGGAGTATGGAGAGGAAGGCAGAAAACAAGGACAGTAGACCAACTTTCTCTTAAACTGGAGCAGCAACTGTCACCACCAAAATTAAGGCAAATCCCACCTACCACAAGCTGTGCATCAGCTAACACCTCCAAGGAAAGAATGCAACCTCAGATGCTTCCAGAATGCCTTGAATACAATCATCTTCAGGGCAAGAAGAGAATCCATGCTAGTCCTATGAAAGGAAGCTCATCAGGACTTCCTACATTTTTTTTCCCACAAGGTTAAATGATTTGCCCAAGGTCACATAGCTAAGTAAGTACTAAATGTCTGAGGTCAGATTTGAACTCAGATCCTCATGATTCCAGAGCCAGTACTATATCCACCATACCACCTAGTTGTCCCTGGGGCTTGCTATATTTAACAATTACATTACATCATAACTCCAAACAGCTACACCATCTCAGCTCCAGGTGAAGAAGAACAAACATTTTGTAATGAAAAGTGAAGTCTCATTCAAACATTTTATATTGATTTCCCACTATCGATGTTTCAACCAGGGAAGCACCAATCAGTAAATCTGCATTGGAGTTGGAAGCTTCAATTGTGGAAGATTCCAGAAAAGAGTTATGAGTCAGGAGAAGGGGAAATGGTTGTGCAGGGTCAGCTTATGAAAGAAAAATGAGGGTAAAAAAGATGAGGGGTGGGAAAAGTTCTGGGTACAATGGGGTTAGAAAACTAGGAACAAAAACCTTGCATGAGGGGGGCTTCCAGGAGCTATTTTTTAAAAAAGTGTCAGTGAGTAGATAAGTCACAATGATGAAATCACACATCCTTCTAAATAACTTTAAATAACTTTCTCTCAGTTCTACTCTTCGTGGAGAAAATATCAAAGTCACCTTTTCCTCTCTCCAAAAGATAAATATTGACCAAGTAATCCCTGCATTAGACAGGGGCTAGAGATCTGGTTTTGCAATTAATAAAATGTAAAGGAAACTTTTGAAATGTTTTTGCTAAGAGCACAAACTTGCTAGCTGTGCTGTTGTATGTCAGAGAAATACACACACACACAGTTCAGCCACTGTGAGTTCTTGGTATGACTCCCCAGAACAATGTAGACATTGGTACAGCTCCGGGGTGGGGAAGAAGCCAGGTCTCTAGCACTTTTCTTAGGATTAACTTTTATGAGATTGAAGGACTGAATAAGCTTTACTGTGTGATCTGAGGAGTGCACGATACTTTGCCTGCACAAAATGTCTCCCCTTCAGTCTCTGTTTCCTCCTAACTAGGTTAAAAATGTCACCTTTTTCTTAGGCAATAGGCATTACACCCTGGATCTATTATTTCAATGGTAGAGAGCAGAGAACTGAAAGACACTTACCCACCTGTTACATGGCAGCCCACAATCCTGAGGGTGGCCAGAACCAGAAAAAATCTAACAAGGATATGATTATTGAAATCAATAAAAATATGATAGATTATGTTTTAAAAAATTGGCAAATGTAGGGTTGTGCCCTTTAGTCATATAATTTAGAAAAATGTCAGTCAGGGTTCTACACTGTATAGCACATACTAAATTTGGAGAGCCTGTTGGTGGCAAATATTAAATAGTTGTTGCTGGTGATAAGTTGTTGCTAGTGGCGACTATTGCCATAATATCTTTCCCCTCAGTGATGACAGAGGGGTCTAACTGAAAGCAGGTATGATGTTTTAGGCCCCTTAAGCTCAGTGACCCTGAATTGTGTCCATCAGGACCTTAAAGGAGATGGAGGAAAATGTGGTGATGGTTTGATTTGCCCGGCACATACTATCCCCTGCATTTCCCCTAGAGTTCCCTATTTTTTGTTTTAGTTTGATTGGCTTGCCTGGCATGATCATGGATGTCAATTTCGTTTTACAGATTAAAACATGGAGCTTCCCTCAAAAAAAAGCAATATCACTTTATTTTTGGCCTGGACCTGTGATTTTCCAGAGGTAGGGAATATAGTTCCTTGAAGTACTAGAAAATTAAATAATATTTTTATATTCTCATTGCTGATGAGTATACTTACACTAGGTGACTAGACAGGTTTTTACTTCTTTCACTTTTCTTTCAGTAATAGATTCCAAGAGTAAGAATGACATAAAGACTTTCCTATTCTTCATGAACTGGTTAATGGAAATTCTCTTTCTCACAGAACATAATTCAACTGCTGTTCCATTCAATTAAATAAATAGCAGATGGTAAGAAAGGCAAATCTGCATTAAACTGCTATTTATTTAAGACATAATAAATAGCATTTTGAGAAATATAAGTTGATGGACATAATTCTATTAACTAAGGGAAAGGTGATATTTGGGTCATCTGCTGGCTTGTTTTGGCCCAATGCATATAGGTGTCTGACATGAGAAAAAAATAGGACCCAGTGACTCTGTGCTTATTAAATAGCTAACATTTATATTGCACTTTCTATGTACCAGATACTATTCTGTGATATATAATTATGATCTTATTTCATACAACAACCCTACAAGATATGGTTATTATCCCCATTTTATAGATAAGAAAACTGAGGCAAGCAAAGGAGTCACCAGAGTTTTGAATGTAGGGGGTGGAAGGGATGATATGGTCAGATCTGAGCTTTAAGAAAACCACTTTGACCAGTGAATGGAGGATGGGTTGGAGTAGAGAGAGATTTTATGCAGCAAGTCCATCCTCAGGCTCTATTGCGAGTAGTCCAAGAGAGAGATGATGCTTCAGAGTGGTGGCAGTATCAAAGGAGAGAGGAGATGCATTCAAGTGATGAAGAAAAGGGGAAATCCACAAATCTTGGCAACACATTGGACATGAGGAAGGAGAGAAGTCAAGGAAGACTTCAAGTTTCAAACCTGAAGGACTGGGAGCGTGGTAGTTCTCTCTCTCTCTCTCTCTCTCTCTCTCTCTCTCTCTCTCTCTCTCTCTCTCTCTCTCTCTCTCTCTCTCTCCTTCTGTCTCTCCATTAATTAGGACAAGGGGTGAGGGGTTAGGGGAAAATCAGTTTCATCCCATCTCTTTGCTCTCACCAGACATCACTTCTTGTTCCTTAGGGTCTCTGGTGCACAATGAAACTTCTTGCATCAAGAAATCTAACAATGAGACCCCCTATTTGAAGCTTCACATACTGCTTTCCATCTTTCCCTCTGGAGTCTTGCTACCTTAGACTCACTGTGATGTAAACAGGCACACAATCTCATGAAAAATGGATTACTAGGAACTTTTCCCAAGAATTGTTGTACTTTAATCCAAGGATAATGTAAAATGCAGTCCATTCCCCAGTTTAGCCATGTGTACTACAAAAGAAAAATACTCTCTCTGGTCCCTCCCTGTTTAAGCAAGCCAATCAGCAAAGTCAACTGAAAGACAACTTGGGAGTTTTGATACTTTTCTAATTGCTCATTTTCTAAAAGATTTTCAAGCAAACTTTTAGAAACCAGCTTCTTCAAATCTACTAACTTTCCCCTTTGATCAATATTATCATCCTGGATTCATTTAGGTTCAAAGATTCAAAAGATTCAGAGCTGGAAGGGACTTTAGAAATGATCTAGATAAAATCCCATCCAATAAAAGGTTGTTGAGGAAGGGGCAGAATAGGGAGAAGGAAGTATAAGAAATTACAATGCTCAGGAAGTATGAAGTTGCTAAAGAATATTAAGGAAATGGTGTTAAAAAAACTAAAACAAAAATCAAACTCTATATCATTACATTGCTAATTCTCCCACTGAACTATGGCACTAGCCAGCTGATGTGAAACATAGTATGAGTTAATTTCAAAGCTCAAAGAACATGAAGAAAAGAGAAAATGAGAAGAGAAAAACTAAAATCCATGTTATACTTAAAATGTTTCCTAATCTAATCAAATTCACTGTTCTCTTAACAGATTATATTCAAATTAATATTGTTTCAGTTATAATCTGAGAAATTATCTACAAAAAACTTTCTCCAATTTTTTGTTTTTCTTTGTTTCTTTGTTTTTGTTTTCTTTTGATCTTGACTGTTTTATTTCAATAAAACCTTTTTGATTCAATTACAATCAAAATTACCCATTTTATGCCTCACACCGCTCTCTCTTATTTATTCACAAACTGTTCACCTTTCTATAAATTTGATAAGCAATAGGTTAAGTGTTCTTCAATATTTCTTTATCATAATTTAAAAGCAATAGCAAGTTTTACATAATAGATTTGTTGTTTCATGTGCAATTATCTTTTTTCTATTCTATGTTATGCAAATGCTTGTTTTGTTTCTTAAATTCAGAATAAATTAAAATTTAAAGTTTTCATTAAGTAAAGTAGCATTAATTGATTTCAACCTGATGGAAATTTGGGCAGTGTGAATGCAGTCTCTTCACAAGATTCCTTATTCACAATAATTGGAATTTAACATACTCTTTATTCTATAAAAGCTTACTGAAACTTCCTTTATAAATGACATTTCCTCTTGACTCCATATCTTTGCCTACACTGTTTTTCCCATGTTTAGAATGTTTTCCCTATTCAGAGAATTCCTAGTTTGTTTTATAAAGTCCATTTCATGAGGAAATTTGCTATATAAGGATTTTCTGATCATTTCTATTGTTCTATTATTATTGTTGTTTTAATTTATTTTCAATTATATTATTATTATTATTATTTTAATTTATTTTCAATTCATGGGAAAAAAACAAGCATTTCCACAATAAAATACAACTAAAAAATGATTGCACATGAACTTGCAAATCTACCATGTACAATTTGCTTTCTCCTCTAAATGAACAACACATTTCTCTTTTTTTTCTCCTTCCCTAGGCATAGTTACCATTAGAAATATATATGTGTGTGTGTGTGTGTGTGTGTGTGTGTGTAAATATGTGTATGAACATATATATATATATATATAATTGTTCTATACATACTTCTATTTATCAAATTTCTAGGGATGCAGCTAGCATCTCTCTTCATATATACTTTATTTTTAATTTGTGTATTTATAATAGTGAAAATGATTGCTGTTTAAGGTATATTGAGTTGTGTTTTCTTATCTCTGTACATTTTGTGTTCCACCAGTAAAACGTGAGCTCATTGAGGCAATGGACCATTTTGTTCCTAGTCTTTGTATCCCTACCTAGTGCCTGGCACAATAGCTTACAATTAATGATACAATGAATATTTGTTGGGTTGGTTTGTTTTCAGCAGTGCTCTTGAATATAGAAGATTCTCCAGCTTACCTTCAGTCTTTAGTGTAACACATTCAAAAATTCTAAGAAAAAAATTATGATCTTTTTTCTACCCACTTCTCTGGAACCAAGAGTCTCATCATTTGGGGTAAGAAAGAGAGTTGTAAGTAAATGTTAGAAATTTTTGAAATTTAGGTTTTTCTCCAGTTGATCCTATAATTGTAGAACAAATAGGAAATTAGATACTTGCAAGTTACAGTAGAAAATCTTTCTTCTCACTCCTTTCAGCTCAGTTCCCAGTTCAATGAGCTAGCAATAGTAGTGCCATCTTGATCAGTTGTGATCAATTTCTTTTTTTTTACTATAAGTTATGGTTTTGTGTGTCTTCAAGTGGGGAGCATTCCCTGAAATCAGTACTACAAAGGGATGCATTACTGGCACCTCCATGAGGGGATATATTTCCATTGTAAGGTGTCTGCAGGAAAAAGGAAATCCAACTCAATAATGACCATTCATTATGCACATGCACTAAATATGAAAAGGCATGATACTAGGTAATGGAAATACAAAGATTAAAAACACACACTGATTTTACCATAAAAGATTACATATATTAAATGGGGAAGTATTCCCAGCATGTTATGTAATCAATTGTCAACACTATTCTCTCATAGAATTTAGTTTATATTTCTGAGGGATTTCTCTGGCAAATTCTTTGGCTCACTGTGCTTCCACTTAATCAGAGATGGGAACTTCTAAAGTCAATTTAGGTCTAGCTTTTCAATCATAACCATGCTAACATAAATTTGGGCAGGAAAAGAATACAGAACCAGTGGAAATATTAAATTGAACTGGAAATGGACATGGGAAAACTATAGAAATATTCTCAGTTATATTCCTCCAATAAGTACCATTCCTTTCTTCTCTTTCCCATTACAATTTGGGAAAGAAGTTATAGTCTTTTCTCCCTCTCAGTTCTCACCTGAAAAATTAGGGAAGCAAGGAATTGTTTCTGTGACCTAAGGCACTTCTGAATGGAGGCCAACTGCATGATCTTATTGTTCAAGATCTGATTGATAGTCTATTTTCAATGAGCTAGTTCTCATAGATCACAGTTGTCACTCCACACCTGACTTGATTTCTTAATAACCTCTACACAGAAGGGCATTTTTCTGTAACTTGTTGGCTCATATTCTCTTCAGTTAGCAGTCTAATCTTTTAACCCAGCCCAGGTTTCCACTCTTGGTTGGTGCCACAACTTGGACCTATTGCCATATCTATGTTATTTCGCTCCTATTTCCTACTTCCCATGATGTCTCCTAGAATTTTGATCCCCTGATAACAAATCTCACACTTGGGTCCTGGACTTTCATGGGAAATGTAGTCTCTAACTAGAAAAGCTAGTGTTATTGCCTTAGGCACAAATATAGGCTTGCATTTTGCCAATCTCTGTCATAGACACATGGAAAAATAAGAATGGTATATAATGGAGACTGACCAATAGGAACCCACTCATTAATGCTATGACTGATACAATCCTTGGCATGGAAGCAGAGTGAACCTGCTTCTGGATATGTGATAAAAGGTCACAGTTCTTGATCTCATAGCAGCATTAGCCTGTTTATTATATGCTGAAGTAGGATTGGTTTATGATTGAATAGTGAGTTAGAACTGCGAGTACACACAAAAATGTTCCAATGGAGAAATTCTCTTTCTTTCCTGATGGCCATGAAGTCTAAGGATGACTCTCTGGGTTCTATAGAGAGATTTCCATCCTCTGAATGGTCATTCTTTAAACCCAAGGCCTCCTAGGCAAATTTATGATAGGGAAGGGGTGGCCCTGTTTTTGAGTCTCTTCTTTTCTGTAAACAAAAGTTGAGGAACTTGAGTCCATAACAGAGTTTGCCAGCAGTCTCGACTATTGTTGGTTCAAGAAATGACCTGTAGAACTCAGAATAACAGTAGGTCAAAGACAGTTCCAAGACTCTATGTATATGGAATGACTTGGTCCTTTGGCCAATGCCATATTTGGTGGAATGAATGTTTTGTAGCAACTTCTTTAAGATTAAGCCTTTTCTTCCCAGGAAAGGAGACATAAAAAAGAGAGTATCTCAAATTCATGGGTCATGGGGCAATAAATGAACTTCTGATATTGTGGCTTTGATATTGGGACTATATTGGTAGAAATGAGACTAAGTTTGAAAGATAAAAATCTAGAGATATTCTGGAAGAATTAACTTGACACTTGACCATATGGGGAAGTTAGTGAAAAAGAAGCAAAGAAAATAAGGTATTTTAGCCTAGCAGAATTTTGGCAGGATTTTATTTTAGCAATCAGTTCTTTATTTTTAGTGAGACCGAAGACTAGACTAGATACTCCACATGTTGGAGTATCTTCTCTAACCAATTCCAGACATACATATAAATACTATATCCATAAATACTATATCCCCCATCCCCCATTGTCATGCTTGTGATCTGTTTCCCAAACTCCTATTTGCCCAAACTCAGACAAGTCCCTTCCCCTCAATATTCTCATCTGGATAATAGAGAATAAATATTCTCATCTGGATAATAAAGAATACTCAATTAGATTATCTAACTACCTCTAAAACCTCTAACCCTGGTGATCCTTATTTAACATGGAAATTAATATACTTTAAAATATCAATTGATATACTTTACAATTTATAGTTTTGTAGTTTTATAAAAATTTATAGTTTTATTCATCCCTGAGAAACTGAGAGGTTTGAACTTTTCCTTTCACAATTTTTTTTGGAAAAGGAAATTTGCTCTATGCCAGTAAAATCACAGGTTTGTTAAATTTTAAAAAAGATTCTAGCTCAGACTTCAGAGTGAAGGATGGATTGGAATGGGGAGAGATGAGTCAAGAAGACCAGTGAGATACCTATTGAAATAGTTCAGGTGGGAAGTGATAAGTGAGTTAAATAGCATGGTGACCATATGAGTGGAGAAAAGATATATGCAATAGATTCTGTGAATATAGGAATAATAAGATTTGGCAGCAGATTGAAAAAGAGAAAGAAGTGGAAGATGAACCAAAGCTAGTAAACTGGATGACTAGAGGGACGATGGTGTCCAGCAACAGGAGATTGGGAAGGAGAGAAAGAGGGAAAAATAATTAGGGTTCTGTTTTTTGTACCTGTTGATTTTGAGACAATCAAGGGATGTCTTTGTTTGAGATTCCAAAAGGCAGTCAAGATCTAGCACTAAAGTTCATGAATGAAACTAGGGTTGAATCTATAGTTCTTGGAAATATCTGCTAGAAATGATCATTGAACCTATGGGAACTACTAAGTGAGATAGTATAAAAGGAGAAGAAAAGGGAAAATCACACAGGATACTTTATAACATATCATTCCTGAAATGACAAACTTTTCCATATATGGAATAGGAATTTAATGGAAAATGAAAAGTAAATTTGTGTTAATTGAATTGGTTTTATTTAATTAATCTTTAAGGCTTTAATAATCAAAAGGCAATCCATAATGAACCAATCAGATTTAAATAAGTATAGGGTATTTATGAAAACAAGTCATAGTCAAAATACTAGTAGATAGTTAAATATTTCTAAAACTCTTTACCTGAGTAATTTTTTTTTGCAAGAAAAGGCTATATCAACATCAGTAGAAAGTTGGTATAGTGGAAATTCCTTGGATCTAGAGTCTGGATTCAAATAATTTATACTTATGACTCTTATGATCTTGGGGAAGATTATTCTATTTTCTGAGTTTCAATTTCTTTATCTATAAAATAAGAAAGCTAGAATAAATGGCCTCTCCGGACCCTTCCATTTACAATACGTATTAAGAAAAAAATATATTCCCTGCCTAACCAAGTGAGAAGAGAAGGTTGACATGGAATTTCTTTTTGTTTCTAACACAATTCAATTATTATCATTATTATTATTATTATTATTATTATTATTATTATTTTATTTATTTATTTTTCCAACTATATTTAATTTTAGATATCAACAATAATTTTTTGTAAGGTTTTAAAATTCACAGCTTTCTCTCCCCTCTCATGATGGAAAGGAATCTAATGCAGGTTATATGTGTATAACTATGCTAAACATATATCCACAGTAATCATGTTGTGAAATAAGAATTAAATCAAAAAGGGGGGGGAAAACATAATACATAAAAATTGAAAATAGTAAACTTTGATCTTTATTCAGACTCCAAAGTCCCTTTTTTGGATGTGGATGGTATTTTCGAGCATATTTCCTTTAGAATTGTCTTTGAATATTGTATTGCTGAGATGAGCAAGTGCATTATATTTGATCATCACACAATGTTACTGTTAGGGTGTATAATGTTCTTCTTGTTCTGCTCACTTCATTCCTAGTCAGTTCATGCAGGTCTTTCCAGACTTTTCTGAAGAACCATCCATCCCTCATGATTTCTTACAGAACAAAAAATTCAAATATTATTAAAAGATGTTGGAAAACTCCCTTGGCTAATGACACTTGGGTGCATTTGCTGTGGCTATCTATATGTTTAGAGGGTCCAGGAAAAGAATCCATAAAGGAAGGAAGTGGGAGGAGGGAGGAGGGAGGAGGGAGGGAAAGAGGGAGGGAGGGGGAGGGGAGTGGGAGAGGGGAAGGGGAGAGGAGGGAAGAAGGGTGGGAGGGGAGCAAGGGGAGGGATTGAAGAAGGGGGAGGAGGGAGGGAAGAATGGGAGAGGAAGAGGGAGGAAGGAAGGGAGGGAGGGAGGGAGGGAGGGAGGAAAGAAGGGAGGAGGGAGGGATGGGGGAAGGGAGAAAAGTGGGGGAGGAAGGAAGGCAGGAGGGAAGGAAGTGCCCTGCACATTGTTAAACTGTAAACATGCAAATTCAAGTCAAAAACAAAAAAGGATCTCTTCACTCAAGGAGTATGTATTCTAATAGTGGGAGTCACAAAAGGGATCTTAAAAGGAGTGAGGAGAATGAAAGTGACTGGTTTGCCAGCATGATTTTGAAGTTCAGAAGTGAAGATCAGATTTTTGCTCTTTTCTTGGCAAAGATCCTTCTCCAGTTTGTTTTACATGTTTAGAAACTGATTTGCCTGGGGTCCCACAGCTAATAAGTGTGTAAGGCCAAATTTGAACTCATAAAGATGAGTCTTCCTACCTCCAAGTCTCAGTGCTTTATCCACTGCACCACCTAGCTTCCCCAAAAAGCACGAGATACAGGAAGGGAATGAAGACTAGCTGATTTGGATCACTCCACAAAATGAAGGAAATTATCCTTCCTCCAGGAGGAATTTATCAGTGGAAAAAGAAAACTGGCTTGATTGAAGGAATATTCTAGGGGAAAGAAGGCCAAAGGGTTGATTTTATGTTGAAGAGAAAGAAAATTATGGTCGGAAGTCCTAGATGACATAGCAGATGAAACATTATTTTAACGTCAGGAGCAGAATCAGGAGGGAGGCTAAATTGAAGCTATTAAATTAGAGCTCTCTTATGGTACACATATCACATTTCAGTCTTAAATCAACATTGCCACCAATCTCTCTGTGCTTTGGTGAGGGATAATAGATAAGAACCTACAAAATGCTGTGTGCTAGGTTAAGTATATAGTATGAACAGATAGTAAAATACTGCTGTTCAGGTAAGGAGTGTCCTAATAAAGGATATTCAGTTGATTAAGACCTCTCTTCAGTCACTTATTTCTCTTTTATATTTATTTACTCCCCTGTAACATATCCTTCAGTTCTATTAAAAGAATAATCATGAAAACATGGGTACAAGTTTGGTTTCCAATATTCACTAGTTACGTGACCCTGAATGAATTATTTCAGCTATTAAAGCTTTAGCACCCTCAGCAGTAAAATGAGGCTTTAAGGAGACTTTGTGCTGTTCCTTAAGATGCTGAAGAGATAGGAAGCATGACATTTTAATTTAGAAATTCAGTAGCTTTTCTTGATTTTCATATTTCCTGATCTTTCTGAAGTTTTTGACAATATTGATTAACCATTTGGATGCTGCTTCTGCTAAGTTCCAAAGTAATGCTGTGTTATCTACTGGATTGGCCTCCTTCATTGGTTTATCTCCATCTTCCCATTCCCAAAATGTTAGTATCCTCCAATGCTCTTTTTTTGTTCTCTCTTTTCTCATCACACTCTAGCTTTCAGTGACTTCATTTCCATGGCTCAAATTATCTTTTCTATGAAAAGAACTCAGAAAATTATATAAGACCCTTATTTTTTCCCCAATTTATTTTATTCTATGTTAGCAACACCATCTTTCCATCTAGTTGGACTCAAAACTTTGTTTTCTTTTGGTTTGTTTTCTCTTCCTTAGTTCTTCCATTAAAATAATTACTCTATATTATCTATAATCTCTTCCCACTATCTATAATTATCTCCCACACTACCACCATCTTATTTCAGGTCTGCATCACTTCTCACCTAAAGTATTTTAGCATCTTGATTGGTCTCTCTTTCAATAAACTCTCTTCTTCTCAAATATAGATATCTAAAGTAATTTTTCAATGCACAGATCTGATTAAGTTGTTCTCTGCCCTATTGTTTTGATGGTGCCAACACACCATTCCAGGCTTATTTCAGATTCCCCTCTTCATGATTCTACAGTTTCACCAAGTAGAAAAGCAGCATGACATAGTAGAAAGTGGATTGGAATTGGAGACAAGGAAGGTCTACATATGAGTACAGACTCTAAGCTTCTCTGAGTCTCAGATTTCTCATCTTGGAATCTAAATGGAATTATAATACATACATTCTTTGTCTCACAAGAATATTTTGGAGAAATGCTTTGTAAATCTTAAAGTATTATATACCATTCTCATTGAACTTGACTACTAATTGTTCCCAGTCTTATGCTAGACCACTCCCCTGCCTCCATACCTTTCCATTGGGCATTCTCCCATAACTAAAATTCTTTCTCTCCTTGTCATGACTTGTTTAAATCTTTCTTTTCCCACAAGGCTCAGCTAGAATGCCCTGAATTCACAGAGCTGTTCCTGAGTCCCTGCCCAACCCTCCCAGACAACAATGCCCTTTCCCTTCTCAAATTTTCTCAGAACACTTTGTCTAGATCTTTCCTTTGCCCTTGTCTGACTTACTTTAGATTCTGACTTTTCTGTGGGCAGCATATCCATCCTCAGTAACTGTAATTACTCCAAGAATAGGAACTCTGCCATTTTTATCTCAGTATCTTCAGCTATGACTACATAATTCTGCATATCCTAGGTTCTTAATACAAGTTTGATGAAATATATCACATCTCTGCTATTTACAATCTATAAGAAAAGCTATACAATAACAAATAGAGGTCACTGGACCTCAAATTCTTCTTCAAAATGAGAAGTTTAGAGCCTCTAACATACCTTTCCATTATTAATCTATGATACTATGACAGTCTTCTTAGAAATTCAAATGACTTATGAGACTTGAACAATCTAAGAAATAAGCTAGGAAATACATAAGCTAGGTTACCTGGTATAATGAATAGAGGTCCAAGTTTGGAATCAGAAAAATCTGGTTTCAAACTGGTTAAGGAAGTTAGAGGTTAAGTGACTTATCCAGATATTAAGATATACAGATACTAAGTATTTGAGCTTGGTTTTGAACTCAGGAATATGAGTCTTCCTGTTTCCCAGTCCAATGCTGTATGGAATATGGTGCTGCCTCCTGATATCACATATCTTTGAATATCACTTGCTAGCTATATCATTAAGCAACTCACTTTATGTAACAACCCAGGAATTATCTACTAAATTATAGATGGGTTACAGTCTATGAACCTTTAGGTACTATGTAAACATAATTTATCTGTGTGTAGAAGTCCCCCCCACACTGATGAAATCACAGATATTTGAAAGAAAAACTATAACTATAATAATACATATTAATACCAGTTAGAAATATTTTTCTGATTTTAAATTTCATGCAGACCTCTCTGTTTCATTTCTCACAGGATCTTACCCACATATCTCCAGACTAGTTACATGGACAACTTTCTTATAAGGGCAATAATTGTATGTAACTCTCCTTACTTACCAAAAGAGGTCCCCATTTGCCTTTTGATGGCCACAGATTTTTATGATTTTTCCTTACTTTCTTGATGTTGCTGAATTATGGAAAATAGCAGACATCACAGACTCATGGTAATTAAACATTCTCATATTATCTCCTTGACATGCTTCATTAACTGAAGAATTCTATATTATAGATAAATAATGGAAAATACTGTATTCCAGACAAGTTGTTAATCTACATTAATAGAAGATTGAACAATAGATGTCTTACCCATGATCATGTAACAGAAAAACCCCACTTCACATAAAGTACTTTAAGGTCTTCAGAGACCATTCTTTAAATTATCATATATGAGTCTCAAAATAATTCTGATATGTAAGTATTATTATCTCTTTTTGCTTGAGATGCAAAGATATCTCCACCCACTACTTTGCAGAAGTGGTGGTTCATTGAAGTCCATTGAAGACTATATGAAACATCAAACTTTTTCAGTTTGTTGGTTAATGTTACTGAACTTTTCTTCTTTGTTATAAAGAATGGTCCCATGAAAATGAGGAGGAGGAGAATTTAAGAGGAAATGCAAATGATGAAAAACCAAAAGATAGCAATAAAATTATTTTTAAAACTCTTTTCTTGTTCTATTTTCAATTTGTTTTCTTCTTCCCTATTTTGATTTTCTCCTTTCCTCTCCCCCCACCACTACGTTGTCTTCAACCATTGCATGCATAAGTGAAAATCATTGACAGGAAGTAGGGCTCAATGGACAAACCAGTTTCTCATTTGTCTAATGAGGAATTTCTTTCTTCTATTAACTTTTACCACCCTCAGCACTGAACTCCTACAGTTAACTGAAACTTCTATAAAAATATGGGTGATGTAAGTATTTATGTACTTTCTCTGCACCCATTCACTTATGTAAGACTTCTCAGAACTCTCAGAACTGACTGAAGGGGATTTCCTCAAGAACCTAATGAGAATCCTATCTGGCACTCATGGAGATGAAGGTCCCTTCAATCATGACCATACCTTAAGAGAAAGTGTGATGATCCAGAAAATAATGATGAATGTAAACAGATATAGGCTCAAATCTCAAATCACAGAAAACATGTTTACCTAGATGAGATTTTAGAAGTCTTTCAAATATCAGATTTAGAACTGAGAAAGCACTGTTTAGTTCAATCCTCTTATTTTTCAAAGGAGGAAACTGAGCCAGAATGCAATGCCCAATGATTGAATGCAACCTCTTTGACTCCAAATTCAATACATTTTTCCAGAATTCTTTTTAAAAAGAGTTCAATTTTCTTGGCAGACTTACAGTCTCTTTATCACAGATGAAATTGCTTAGAATTCTATAAAGATCTCTTTTTCATAAGCACTTTCAAGAAGATCAAAAGAGTTACCTTGCCTTTGATTGATGGCATTTTTATTTTTACTATCATTGGTCAGACACATCATTAGAGATCACTCCATGGCTTTAAGCCACTCTACCAGGTATACAGTATAAGTAAGGTATTTAGAGTAGGTGAGTACAAATTTCCACTGTGAGGAACCTGTGTTCATCATTCATGAAGAGGATGCCAAGAAAACAAAATTCAACTAACCAATGTAAAATATAAAGGTGCTAAGGCATATGTCCTGAAGGTTGTCATTCATCTTCATCAGCAGACACTAAATTACAAATATATGTCTGGTTTTTTATGGGGTACTAGACATATATTTGTAGGTACTGGAGATGTCACATCAGACATTGTCTTTTCTTACCTTTAAAGTTCCTGAAAGAGAATTAGGAAGAGGAGAAAGAATAGAAGAAAGAAAAAAGATAAGAATGGCAATAATAATACTAGTAAAAAAAACTAAAATAAATCATAAAATCACTAAACATAATGGGGAGATGGGGAAAATCAAGGGAAAATGCTTTTAGTTTAGGAGCAAGCAACTATATATTGCTTAAACTCTTGCAAAACACTTTACATAGAGAGGGGTGGAGCCAAGATGGTGACAAGAGAGGATGTCTCTTAGGTGCTCTCTCTTAAAACTTATAAATTTCAAAGACTCTAAATTTTCAAGAGACAGAACCCACAGAGGGACCCAGTGAAGCAGTTTTCCAACTCAAGGTAACCTGGAAAAGAGCAGAAAGGCTCTGCTGCCCAGGGTTGGAGGGGCAGCCCCAGGGTGCTGGGAGCCATGACTCACAGCAGCAGGGGAGTTTCCTGAACTACACCCCAGGGAGCATCAAGTACAACTCGGGAGATCAGCAGGGGGGAAATCTGCCAGAGTGAACACGTGAAGCCCAGCCCTCAGGGCACACAGCAAGACCTGTGGCTGAAACAACCCAGATCCAGGAACAGGAAGCAGAAACCAGTAAGAAGGAGCCCCCAGGGCATGAGTGCTGAGACTAGGGAAGATGAATGGAGAGAGACTGCCAAGCTCTGTCCTCTGTCCCTGGAACAGGACTCTGGGATTCTGACCACATTCAGATCCTGATCATAGTCTAGGGCCCACATAGAACAGCAGCCCCCCCCACCCTCAGCTCCATGGCAGATGGGGGCGCTTATGGTCATTCACAGACCAGGAGGGAGGAGAGAGCCTCACACACTGAGATACTTGTGGGGGTGTACCAAAAGCTCAAGAAGCACCCCAAAACCAGGCTCAGGCTGGGAAAATGGGTAAGCAGAGAAAAAAGAGGAACACCATTGAGAAATACATTGCCTGTGAGCCCAAGAAGGATCAAAACAATCAATCTGAAAATGAGGAATTCTATGCTCTTGCATATAAAGACTCCAAGAAAAACAGAAATTGGGCTCAGGTTATGACAGAGCTCAAAAAAAGACTGAAAATCAAATGAGGGAAATGGAAGAAAAATTGGGAAAATAAATAAGAGAGATGCAGGAAAAACATGAAAATGAAGTCAGCAGCTTAGTCAAGGGAGATCCAAAAAAATGCTGAAGAAAATAGCATGCTAAAAACCAGCTTAGGTCAAATGGATAAAACAGTTCAAAAAGTTATGGAGGAGAAGCATTCTTTAAAAAGCAGAATTGGCCATATGGAAAAAGAGATAAGAAAGCTCTCTGAAGTAAACAAATCCTTCAGACAAAGAATAGAACTCAGGGAGATTGATGATTTTATGAGAAATCAGGACTCAATACTTCAAAACCCAAAGAAAGAAAAATTAGAAGAAAATGTGAAACATCTCATTGAAAAAACAACTGATATGGAAAACAGATTTAGGAAAGATAATTTTAAAAATTATTGGAATACTTGAAAGTCATGATCAGGAAAAGAGCCTTGACATCATTTTCAAAGAATTACTACAGGAAAATTGCCCTGATATCCTAGAAGCAGAGGGCAAATAGAAATGGAGAGAATCCTCTGATCTCCCCGAGAAAGAGATCCAAAAAAAACAACCCCCAAGAATATTATAGCCAAGTTCCAGAACTCCCAAGTCAAAGAGAACATATTACAAGCAGTTAGAAGGACACAATTCAAATATTGTGGAGCTGCATTCAGGATCACACAGGACTTAGCAGCAATGGCATTAACATCTCATAGGACTTGGAATATAATATACTGGAAGACAAAAGAGCTTAGAGTGCAACTGAGAATCGACTACCCAGCAAAACTGAATGTACTCTTCCAGGGAAAAAGATGGACTTTCAATGAACCAGGGGAATTTCAAATGTTCCTGTTGGAATGTCCAGAGCTGAACAGAAGGTTTGATCTTCAAATACAGGACTCAGGTGAAGCATAGAGATTGGAGGAGAAAGGTAAAACATGAGGGACTTAATGTTGATGAACTGCATGTATTCCTGTATAGAAAAATGACACTGATAATACTCATATGAACCTTCTCAGTTAATAGAACAGGTAGAAGGAGCTTTTATAGATGAAGCACAGGGGAAAGCTGAATTTGAAGATAAAATGTGGTGTAAAAATGCAGTCAATAGAATAAAGGGAAATGTAATGGGAGAAAGAAAAAGGAGAGAGAGAATAGGCCAAGATATTTCATATAATAAGATTTTTCTTTATTACAATGAGCTATTGAAATGCTACAGAAGGGGGGGAGGCAAGGGGGAATGAGGGAATCTTTGTTTTCATCAGAGATGGCTAGGAGAGGAAACAGTATATATACACAATGGGGTATAGACATCTGGAGTAAGAAGGAGACAGAGGGGACAGGGGGGAGGAGGGAAATGTGAATGATGGAGGAGAGGATGGACCATGGAGGAAGAGTGGTCAGATATAACATTTTCTTTTTTACTTCTTGCAAGGGGCTGGGATTGGAAGGCCTGTCCAGGACCATAGGGCCAGGTGGATGCTAGTCCTAAGGGGTGGTATGGGGGCTCAGGGCCTCTTGGCCCCAGGGCTGGGGTTCTGTCTGCTGCACCACTCAGCTACCCTACAGCAGAGTCAGAGTGAAAGGAGAGAGAAAATATAGTACATAGTAGTAGAGAAGTACAAAAGGGGGGAGTTGCGATCAGCAATGTCAATGGTGGAAAAATATGGAAGTAACTTTTGGGATGGACTTACCATAAAGAATGTGATCCACCCACAAAAGAGTTGTTGGTGTTGGAACACAGACTGAAGCATATTTTTTATTATTGTTATTTTTTGGGGGGGGTGCGGGGCAAATGGGGCTGGGTGGCCTGCCTGGGGCCGCATAGCTGGGTGATCATTGGTTGTCTGAGGCCAGATTTGGAAATGGGCGCTCCTGGCTCAAGGGCCAGTGCTCTGTCCGCCACCCAGCCACCCCTACTATTATTACTATTTTATTTTATTTTGGGTCTTTTTTTTGCTTTTTTGGTTTTTGCAAGGCAGTGGGGTTGGGGTGGTTTGCATGGGTGGGTGATTGTTGGGTGTATGGGGCCAGATTTGGGTTTGGGTGCTCCTGGATCCAGGTGCTGGTGCTCCAACCACTGCACCATCTGGCCATACCTACAATTATTACTATTTTTTTAAATTTAAATTTAATTTTTTTTCTCTCCCCTTTACTTTATTGCTCAAGCGAGTCTATATTTTTGGGGGGAGGGGGTATTTTGTTTACTCTTAAACAAGAATATTTTATTAATGTATTAAAAGCATTATTTGTACAAAATGAGAATAAATAAATAAATAAATTTTAAAAAATACTTTACATACATTACATACATACCAATCTGGTATCCTCGTTGTAAGGTAAGTTGTATTATGCCCTTTATACAGATGTATAAATCGAGGTTTAGCAGTGTGAACTGAATCAACCAAGGTTACCAGCTAGTTTCCATGAGAGACAGGATTTGAACTTACGTCTATCTAAATGCATTCTGTCCTCTATGCCACAAAAAATAAAAATTTAAAAATATTAATGGCAGATACATGATGTGCCAGATACATGAACAAGATTTTAAAGACTGGTCAGTACAGAGATAATCAGTGTGTTTTATTTGAAAGAATATGAGATTTGGAGTCAGAAGACATGGGTTCAAATTCCAAGTGACTTACTATCCGTCAGAACACAAGCAAATGACTTCACTCTGGACCTCAGTGAAATGAAGGATTTTATATCATTGATCTCTAAAATCCATTCCACATCTCAATCCTATGATCTAATTCATAGATTTAGAAGGAAAAGGGATCTCAGATGTCATTTAGCCCAAATCTCTCATTATATAACACAAGAAAGTCAAGTAACTTTCCCAAAGTCAAAAAATACCAAGGGCAGAAGGAAGGTTTGAAAATAGGCCTTCTGCCTCCCTAGAGTTAGCATTCTTTTGCACCATACAATATTGCTTCTTTTGGGAGAGGAAGAAGAGATCTTAGGAAGAACATTTTTCCTACTTTATGCTTGGGGACTTGGGGCTAGGCAATGGATAGATTTCCCCTTCTCTCACTTCCTTTTCAAGGGTGAATTGGAAGTAAAAACAACTTCAAGATATTGTTCTCTAGGAGATGTCTACTAGGAACTCTTTTTCTCAGAGAACACAATTAATATTTTTGTCTCATTTCATTAAATAATGAAATAAATGAAATGAAAAACAAATTTGTGTTCATCAAATTCTTAGCTATTTATTCTGTTTAGGTCATAAAAAACTATAACTTTTGAGAGAGATAAGTTAACAGGCACAATTCTGCCAACTAGGGGAAAGATGATACTTCGGCCATCTGTTGGTTGGCCTTGGCCCAACTCATGCACTTCTCTGATATGAGTGAGGACAAGTCCCTGAGATCCAGTATATTTCTGCCTATCTGTATTTTTCTTTATCTTCTGAACCCTCAAAAATAGATATGAATCCTTAGTCTTTGGCTCACATCATTCTACTTTGAATTCACATATAATTAAAGTTCAATGTAAGCACATTTTAAGATGAATAAAATTTACCACAACTGGTTCAAACTCCCACCCAGTTTCTCAATACCTATTCCCAAATAAATACAGGCTTAAGAATGCATGATTAATGCACTCTGGCTATGGGTCTTCTTTTTTTTATGTGAGGTAATCAGCATTAAGTGGCATGCCTAGGTCCACACAGGTAGTTAAGTACCTGTGACAAGATTTCAACTCAGTTCCTTCTGACTCTAGGACTGGTGCTTTATCCATTGTGACACTTAGCTACTCTTGGAATGCTAAGGTGTAGTTCCATGTTGTTTGATTCTTGTTAAAGTTCTAGCATCTTCCTTGAGTATTTTTATTTACTAATAAAGTATTATTAATTACCAATAATTATTCATAATAATATTCTATATGACTTTACACAATGTTGTTGAAGAAAAATGTAAATATTGAATGTTGAAGAATGTAAAACATTCTATATGACTTTAAGGTTTACAAAGGACGGTACATTTCTCATTTGTTATCATCATCTCCATTTTACAGATGAGGAAACTGAAGTTGGGAGAAGTTAAGTGATTAGTTTGAATTCACACAGCAAGTGATTGGCTGAGGCAAGATTCAAACTCAGGTCTTATTGAGCCCAAGTCCAAACTATTCTCTGCCTGACCAACCATCCTAACACTGTTCAGAATGAATTCTAACAAGGAAATCATACACACAAAATTCGTTCTTCCACAGCTCCTCTGGGCCTACAGAAGACTTCTGGTCTCTGTCTATGTAGACCTGAGGTGGTTCTGGGGATTCAGGGTTCAAAGTGGAGTCAGGAAGACCTTATTTGAAATCTGACCTTAGACACTTACCAGATGTGTGACCCTGAGCAAGTCACTCAACCCTGTTTCCTTCAATCCACTGGAGAAGGAAATGGCAAAGTACTCCAGTATATTAGCCAAGAAAACCCTATGAACAATATTAGGATGCTATGGTCCTAGGGATAATGAAGATTTTGGGATGAATAGGCAACTGAACAACAACGGTAATACGCATTGATACGGAGGGTCATCCTAACCCCTTTGAAAGGCAGGAAAGCTATGTGTATTGATTCCAAAAGCTTGATGTTGCTTAAACTCTCCAGAAAAATGTTGTTGTTTTCCTTTGTATAATCACAGATTTGAAATTTAGTCTAAATGTATCCATAGTCATCCTAATCTGTTTTGTAATTGGTACTGTATCATACATGCATAGAGATAACTCTGTGGAAGAGGGTCATAGATTCTTATGGACACTCTAAGAAGCAGGTTAAGAAGAAATGTCATTTTCACCTGCTATATACAATTTCCACTTTTATTTGCTCAAAGATGAAGAGCAAAGTATATGGGTATGGTTGGTTGTGTAGATGGAAAAGATTTTGGGAAGAATCTAAACCATTCATCTTCATGTGAGCTATTGTCTCCTGCCTTCCTTGTTCTGTGAGACATTTAATTTCTGTTGTTGATAGGCTATCTTTTCTTCAGTCTTTATTTTCAAAATCTGTAACTTTGTCAGGTTTTTTTTTATTTTTTGCTCAAATATGAGTAATATCCTGGAAAGATTTACATGATGCAAAATGAAGTGAGAAAACCAGGAGAACACTGTATATAGTAACAATAACATTGTGTAAAGACCAGCTTAGCTCTTCTCAGAAATGCATTGAGCCAAAAAAAATGCCAAAGGACTAATAATGGAAACTACTATTTACATACAGAATAACCTGATGTCTGAATGCAGACTTTTCACTTTATCTGTGTGTGCATTTTTCCTTTTGTTCTATTTTTTCTCACATCATGAATAATACAGAATGAGCTTTGTATGATTGCACATATATAACCTATTACATATTGCTTCCCATTTTAAGGAGGGCCTAGGGGAAAGAGGGAGGGAGATAATTTAGAATGCAAAATATTTTTAAATGAATGTTAAAAATTGTCTTTACATATAATTGGAAAAATAAAATACTATTTTAAAAGAATTTTGTGGGTATCTTTGACTAATTCTGTTGTTCTAGAAAGAACTGTTCCACCAACTCCACCACACTCTCTGTATAAGCTCAAATTTCTGTTCAATTCCCTTTTATTTCCTTCAGACTATCTACAGTGGAGAAAAGGCTTCCCATCTGTACATATGGATAATTTCCCAGTTCAAGACCTTCTAACAAATAATTGCAGCTTGCAGACTTTTACATATTTCCCAATTTTTCAAATATTAAAATAAACATTTATCTCTTACACAAATATTTCAAAGTTTGAAAGGGAAAAAACTTCACAGTTCTTTATACAAACCTCTTACTTGATCCTCCCTTTCATGCTGGAATTTCATAAATATCATTCCTGGTTTATCTCCACCAATGATGCCTTGTAAGCCCTGAATGATTTGTAATATAGCTTCCATTCACTGAGAAATATTTGTGATATTAGCTGGATGGGCATTTCTTGCTGGTGATAAAAAGTTGACTGAAACTTCAGGGATATGGGCAGGACAGATAAAAGTTAGAAAATTATTGCTGAAGACTGACACAGTCAACTTTCAGGTAGTATTCTTATTAGGAGAGTTTTGTTTTGCTTGAATTTAATTACATCGAATAAAAATAAATATATTGAGGATGTATGGAGAGATAGTTCTTTTGCTACTTCTTTCAGGTAAGTGAAGAATTTTTATTGTTTTAGTTATATTTTATTTATATTATATATTATATTTCTTAAATTCAAATAATATTTTATATAATATAAATATTTATATATTTATTGTAATATTATTATAACTTTGTTGTTGTATTTGGTTTGGTGTTGGGCAGTCAGATATTATTGAAATTTTAACTACTCCAGGTTGTTTAATTAAATAGAAGCTAAGAAAAACAGAAATGTGTTGATTAGATTGTCATTTTCTTATGTAAATCAAAATAATACTCTGTAATCAATAGGAAGTTCAAAATCAACCTGCAAAATTTTGTCAATAATACCCTGAATAACTAAAAATTCACTTCCTTGAGTATTTGAATCCCTCTCTTATATGAAGCATTCTAGACTCAAAGCATTCTAGACACTACTCTTAAGATATCACTTTGAATAACTTTATTGTGCTTGCTTTCATTCATGTAGAAAGTTTCTTTTTTTAAGAAAGATTTTATTTATTTTGAGTTTTACAATTTTCCCCCTACCCCCATTCTGTTAGTCTTCACATTGTTTTCATGATATACATTGATCTCACTTGAATGTGATGAGAGAGAAATCATATCCTTAAGGAAGAAAAATAAAGTATAAGAGATAGCAAAATTCCATAATAAGATAACATTATTTTCTAATTTGAAGGTAATAGTATTTGGTCTTTGTTCAAACTCCACAATTCTTTCTCTAGATACAGATGATATTCTCCATTGCAGATAGCCCCAAATTGTCCCTGGTTGTTGCACTGAAGGAATGAGCAAATGAATCAAGGTTGATCAGCACCCCTGTATTGCTGTTAGAGTGTACAATGTTTTTCTCTGGTTCTATTCATCTCACTCCACATCAGTTCATGCAAATCCTTCCATGCTTCCCTAAATTTCCATCCCTCCTGGTTTCTAATACAACAACAGTGTTCCATGACATATACATATTCCACAGTTTGCTAAGCCATTCCCCAATTGAAGGACATTCACTTAATTTCCAATTCTTTGCCACCACAAACAGGGCTACTATCAATATTTTTGAACAAGTGATGTTTTTAGTCTTTTTCATAATCACTTCAGGGTATAGACCCAGTAGTGGTATTGCTGGATCAAAGGGTATGCACATTTTTGTTACCCATTGGAATAATTCCAAATTGCTCTCCAGAAAGGTTGGATGAGTTCACAGCTCCACCAGCAATGTATTAGTGTCCCAGATTTCCCACATACCTTCCAACATTGATCATTGTCCTTTCTGGTCATATTGGCAAGTCTGAGAGGTATAACGTGGTACCTCAGAGATGCTTTAATTTGCATTTCTCTAATAAGTAATAATTTAGAGCAATTTTTCATGATTATGGTCCGCTTTGATTTCCTCAGCTGTAAATTGCCTTTTTATATCCTTTGACCATTTGTCAATTGGGGAATGGCTTGTTTTTTTTTGAAAATTTGACTCAGTTCTCTATATATTTTAAAAATGAGTCCTTTGTCAAAAATACTAGTCATAAAAATTATTTCCCAATTTGCTACATTTCTTTTAATCTTGGTTACAGTGGTTTTGCCTGTGCAAAAGCTTTTTAATATAATGTAATCAAAATTATATAGTTTGTTTTTAATGATGTTTTCTATTTCTTCCTTGGTCATAAACTGCTTCCCTTTCTATATATCTGATAGGTAAACTACTCTTTGATATTCTAGTTTGCTTATAATATTGTTCTTTATGTCTAAATCCTGTATCCATTTTGATCTTATCTTGGTATAGGGTATAGGGTGTTGGTTTAATCTAAGTTTCTTCCATTCTAACTTCCAGTTTTCCTGGCAGTCTTTATCAAAGAGAGAGTTTATATCCCAATACCTGGGCTCTTTGGGTTTAATCAAACAGCATATTACTATAATCATTTCCTGCTAATGCACCTAGTCTATTACACTGATCCACCATTCTATTCCTTAGCTAATACAAGACAGTTTTGATGACTGAACTTTTATAACATAATTTTAGATCTGGTAAGGCTAAGGCCACCTTCTTTTGTACTTTTTTTCACATTGAATCCCTGGAAATTCTTGACTTTTTTATTTCTCCATATAAATGTACTTAAAACTTTTTCTAACTTGTTAGAGTAATTTTTTGGAACTTTGGTAGGGCACTAAGCAAGTATTTTAGTTTTGGTAGAATTGTCATTTTTATCATATTAGCTCAACCTATTCATGAACAGTCCATGTTTGCCCAGTTATTAAAACCTGATTTTCTTTGTGTGAAAAGAGTTTTGTAATTGTTTTTGAAAGTTTTTGCATTTGCCTTGGCAGGGCAGGTAGAGTCCTAGGTATTTTATATTGTCTGAAGTTACTTTGAATGGGATTTCTCTTTCTAGCTCTTTCTGCTGCATCTTGCTAGTCAAATACAGAAATATTGAGGATTTATGAGGGTTTATTTTATATCATGCTACTTTACTAAAATTGCTAATTATTTCTAGTAGTTTTTTAGATGATTGGGATTCTCAAGGTATACCATCATGTCATCTGCAGAGTGAGAATTTTGTCTCTTCCTTCCCAATTCAAATTCCTTCAATTTCTTTTTCTTCTCTTATTGATGAAGCTAACATTTCTAATACAGTTTTGAATAGGAGTGGTGATAGTGGGCATCCTTGTTTCACCCCTGATCTTATTGGGAATGCCTCTAGCCACTCCCCATTGAATATAATGCTTGTTGATGGTGTCAGATAGATACTGCTTATTATTCTGAGGAATAGTCCATTTATTCCTACACTCTCTAGTGTTTTTAGTAGGAATGGGTGCTGCATTTTCTTACAAGCTTTTTCAGCATCTATTAATATAATCATATGATTTCTGATAGCTTTGTTGTTGATGTAATTAATTATACTAGCAATTTTCCTAATATTGAACCAACCCTGCATTCCTGGGATAAATCCTACTTGATCATAATGTATTATTCTAGTGATAACTTGTTGTAATCATTTTGCTAAGATTTTATTTAAGATTTTTTCATCTATATTCATCAGGGAGATAGGTCTATAATATTCCTTCTCTGTTTTAACTCTTCCTGGTTTAGGTATCAGCACCATATTGGTTTCATAGAAAGAGTTAGGCAGAGTTCCATCTTCCCCTACTTTTCCAGAGAGTTTATATAGAATTGGAACCAATTGTTCCTTAAATGTTTAGTAGAATTCAATTGTGAATCCATCTGGCCCTGGAGACTTTTTCTTAGGGAGTTCAATAAAGGCTTGTTGAATTTCTTTCTCTGAGATAGCATTGTATAGGTATTTAATCTCCTCTTCATTTAACCTGGGCAACTTATATTTTTGTAAATATTCATCCATTTCATTTAGATTGTCAAATTTATTGGCATAGAGTCAGGTAAAATAATTCCAAATTATTACTTTAATTTCCTCCTCATTGGTGTTGAGTTCACTTTTTTCATTTATGATACTAGCAATTTGGTTTTCTTCTTTTTATTAATCAAATTGACCAGAGGTTTATAAATTTCATTGGTTTATTCATAAAACCAACTCTTTGTTTTATTTATTTGTTCAATAGTTTTCTTGATTTCAATTTTATTAATTTCTCTTCTAATTCTTAGAATTTCTAATTTGGTATTTAATTGGGAGGGTTTTAATTTGTTCTTTCTCTAATTTTTTTTAGTTGCATATTTAGTTCATTGATTTCTTCTTTCTCTAATTTATTCATGTAAGCATTTAAAGATATAATATATCCCCTGAGAGCTGCCTTGAGTGTATTTCATAGATTTTGGTATGTTTTTTCATTATTGTCATTATCTAGGATGAAATAATTAATTCTTTCTATAATTTGTTGCTTGATCCACTCATTCTTTAAAATGAGGTATATTTAGAGTCCAGTTAGTTCTGGGTCTATATCTCTCTGCCTAATATTGCATATGATTTTTATTGCATTATAATCTGAAAAAGATATATTTCTGCATTTCTACAATTTATCATTAAGTTTTTATGCCCTCTACATGGTCAATTTTTGTGTAAATGCCATGTACTGAAGAAAAAAAGTATATTCCTTTCTATCCCCGTACAACTTCCTCCATAAGTCTATCATATCTAGGTTTTTCTCATAATCTATTTACCTCCTTAACATCATTCTTGTTTATTTTATGATTAGATTTATCTAAATCTGAGAGCAGGAGTTTGAGTTCTCCCACTAGTAGCATTTTGCTGTCTGTCTTTCTCTAGCTCTTTCAACTTCTCCTCTAAGAATCTCGATGCTATGGCATTGGGTGCATACATATTTAGTATTGAAATTACTTTATTGTCTATGGTACCTTTTTAGGAGGATATAGTTTCCTTCCTTATCTCTTTTAATGCTATCTATTTTTGCAGCTGCTTTGTCTGAGATAAGGATTGCTACCCCTGCTTTTTTTCACTCAGATGAAGCAAAATATATTTTACTCCAACCTTTTAACTTTACTCTGTATGTATCTCTATATGTATCTCTCAGTTTCAAATGAGTGTCTTGCAAGCAGTATATGTAGGATTCTAGTTTTTAACCCACTCTGCTATTCACTTATGTTTTAAGGGAGAGTTCATCCCATTCATATTCAAAGTTATAATTACTAACTCTGTATTGCCCTCCATGCTATCTTCCTTCTGTTTGTATTTTTCCTCTTTTTTCCCTTTATCCATATTCCCCAGTGTTTTGTTCCTGAATACTGTCACTTTCAGTATGTTTGTCCTCCTATATCAACCCCCTCCCTCTTTCTTTCCCCTTTTCCCCTTCTTCTTTTCTTTCTATTAGTTCCCCTTTTTCCTCCCCCTCTCATCCCCCCTCCCCTTTCCCCTTTTTAATACTTGAAAGGTAAGATAAGTTTATTAACTTAAGTGAATGTGTCTGAGTTAACTTTAAGCTAAGTCTGATGAGATGAAGATTCAGGTGGTTCTCACCTCCCTCCTTCTTTCCTTCTATTATAATTGGTCTTTTGTACCTCTTGATGTAATGAAATTTACCCCATTCAGTCTCTTCCATTCTCCCATCTCCTTACTTTCCCTCTTTGAAGGAGGTCTTTTTTTTAAAATCATTCTATCTGAGTCACAGAAAAGTTATGAGTGTCCATCACTTCTGGCTAAGTATATTCTCTCTAATAGAGTTACAATTCTCAAGAATTATGAGAATCTTTTTCCCATGCTGGGATATAGCCAGTTTCATATTATTGGATAGCAGTTTTTTTTCCTTTTTCCTTTTTTTACCTTTTCATGTGTCTCTTGAGCCTACTATTTGATGTTCAAATTTTCTATTTAGCTCTGGTATTTTCTTTTCTTTTCTTTTCTTTTTTTAGGTTTTTGCAAGGCAAATGTGGTTAAGTGGCTTGCCCAAGGCCACACAGCTAGGTAATTATTAAGTGTCGGAGACTGGATTTGAACCCAGGTACTCCTGACTCCAAGGCCACTACAACACCTAGCCACCCCAAGCTCTGGTATTTTCATCAGGGAATATTGGAAGTCTCCCATTTCATTAAATGTCCATCTTTCCCCTGGAAAGGAAGGCTCAGCTATGCTGGATAGTGGATTCTTGGCTGCATTCCAAGTTCCCTTGTTCTTCAGAATATCTCCTTCCAGGCCATTCAATCCCTTAATGTTGATGCTGTCAGGTCCTGTGTAATCGTCTCTGTGGCTCCTTGGTATTTAAATATTTTTTTCTTTCTGGCTGCTTGCAGGATTTTTTCTCTTATCTGATAGTTCTGAAATTTGACCACAACATTCCTTGGTGTGTTCATTTTAGGATCTCTTTCCAGAGGGGATCAATATAGTCTTTCAATAATTTTTTTGCCCTCTGGTTCCATGATATCAGGGCAATTTTCCATCCCTAAATCCTGTAAGGTTAAGCCCAGGCTTTTTTTTGTCTTCAATGTTTTCAGGTCTATAATTCTCAGGTTGTCCCTTCTTAATCTGTTCTTGAGATTGGTGGTTTTGCAGATGAGGTATTTTCTTCTATTTTTTCGATCTTTTGGTTTTCTTTTTTTTTATTAAAGATATTATTTGAGTTTTACAATTTTCCCCCAATCTTGCTTCCCTCCTCTACTCCCACCCCACAGATAGCACTCCCTCAGTCTTTACTTTGTTTCCATGTTTTACCTTGATCCAATTTGGGTGTGATGAGAGAGAAATCATATCCTTAAAGAGAACAGAATTCTCAGAGGTAACAAGATCAGACAATAAGATATCTGGTTTTTTTTTTTTCAAAATTAAAGGGAATAGTCCTTGTACATTGTTCAAACTCCACAGCTCCTTATCTGGATACAGATGGTACTCTCCTTTGCAGACAGCCCAAAATTGTTCCCAATTGTTGCACTGATGGAATGAGCAAGTCCTTAAAGGTTGAACATCAGTCCCATGTTGCTGTTAGGGTGTACAGTGTTTTTCTGGTTCTGCTCACCTCACTCAGCATCAGTTCATGAAAATCCCTCCAGGTTTCCCTGAAATCCCATCCCTCCTGCTTTCTAATAGAACAGTAGTGTTCCATAACATACATATACCACAGTTTGCTAAGCCATTCCCCAATTGAAGGACATTTACTGGATTTCCAATTCTTTGCCACCACAAACAGGGCTGCTATAAATATTTTTGTACAAGTAATGTTTGTACCCTTTTTCCTCATCTCTTCAGGGTATAGACCCAGTAGTGGTATTGCTGGGTCAAAGGGTATGCACATTTTTGTTGCCCTTTGGGCATAATTCCAAATAGCTATCCAGAAGGGTTGGATGAGTTCACAGATCCACCAGCAATGTAATAGTGTCCCAGATTTCCCACATCCCTTCCAACAATGATCATTTTCCTTCCTGGTCATACTGGCCAATCTGAGAGGTGTGAGGTGGTACCTCAGAGAAGCTTTAATTTGCATTTCTCTAATAATTAATGATTTAGAGCATTTTTTCATATGGCTATGGATTACTTTGTTCTCCTCATCTGTGAATTGCCTTTGCATATCCTTTGACCATTTGTCAATTGGGGAATGGCTTTTTGTTTTAAAAATATGACTCAGTTCTCTATATATTTTAGAAATGAGTCCTTTGTCAGAATCATTAGTTGTAAAGATTGTTTCCCAATTTACTACTTTTCTTTTGATCTTGATTACATTGGTTTTATTTGTGCAAAAGCTTTTTAATTTAATGTAATTGAAATCATCTAATTGGTTTTTAGTGATGTTCTCCAACTCTTCCATAGTCATAAACTGTTCCCCGTTCCATAGATCTGACAGGTAGACTAGTCCTTGATCTTCTAATTTGCTTATAGCATTGTTTTTTATGTCTATGTCCTGTAACCATTTGGATCTTATCTTGGTAAAGGGTGTTAGGTGTTGGTCTAATCTAAGTTTCTTCCATACTAACTTTCAATTATCCCAGCAATTTTTGTCAAAGAGGGAGTTTTTATCCCAATGGCCGGACACTTTGGGTTTATCAAACAGCAGATTACTATAATCCTCTCCTGCTTTTACACCTAGTCTATTCCACTAGTCCACCACTCTATTTCTTAGCCAATACCAAACAGTTTTGATGACTGATGCTTTATAATATAATTTTAGATCGGGTAGTGCTAAGCCACCTTCGTTTGCATTTTTTTTCATTAAGCTCCTGGCAATTCTTGACTTTTTATTTCTCCATATGAATTTACTTACAATTTTTTCTAACTAATTAAAGTAATTTTTTGGAATTTTGATTGGTAGGGCACTAAACAGATAGTTTAGTTTTGGTAGAATTGTCATTTTTATTATATTAGCTCTCCCTATCCATGAGCAGTTGATATTTGCCCAGTTATTTAAATCTGATTTAATTTGTGTGAGAAGTGTTTTATAATTGTTTTAAAAAAGATTCTGAGTCTGTCTTGGCAAATAGACTCCCAAATATTTTACACTGTCTGAGGTTACTTTGAATGGGATTTCTCTTTCTAGCTCTTCCTGCTGTTTCTTGCTAGACATATATAGAAAAGTTGAGGATTTATGAGGGTTTATTTTATAACCTTCAACTTTGCTAAAATTGCTAATTGTTTCCAGTAGTTTTTTAGATGATTTCTTGGGATTCTCTAGGTAGACCATCATGTCATCTGCAAAGAGTGAGAGTTTTGTCTCTTCTTTCCCAATTCTAATTCCTTCAATTTCTTTTTATTCTCTAATTGCTAATGCTAACATTTCTAATACAATATTGAATAGTAGTGGTGATAATGGGCACCCTTGTTTCACCCCTGATCTTATTGGGAATGCCTCTAGCCTCTCCCCATTGAATATAATGCTTGTTGATGGTTTCAGATAGATACTGCTAATTATTTTAAGGAACAGTCTATTTATTCCTACACTCTCTAGTGTTTTTTAATAGGAATCGATGCTGTATTTTGTCAAAAGCTTTTTCAGCATCTATTGATATGATCATATGATTTCTGATAGGTTTGTTGTTGATATAATTGAGTATACTAACAGTTTTCCTAATATTGAATCATCCCTGCATTCCTAGAATAAAACCTACTTGATCATAATGTATTATCCTTGTGATGACTTGTTGTAGTTGTTTTGCTAAGATTTTATTTAGGATTTTTGCATCTATATTCATCAGGGAAATAGGTCTATAATTTTCTTTCTCTGTTTTAACTCTTCCTGGTTTAGGTAACAGTACCATGTTGGTCTCATAGAAAGAGTTAGGCAGAGTTCCATCTTTCCCTATTTTTACAAAGAGTTTATATAGGATTGGAACCAATTGTTGCATAAATGTTTGGTAGAATTCACTTGTGAATCCATCTGGCCCTGGAGATTTTTTTTAGGGAGTTCAATAATGGCTTGTTGAATTTCTTTTTCTGAGATAGGGTTGTTTAGGTATTTAATCTCTTCTTCATTTAACCTGGGCAACTTATATTTTTGTAAATATTCATCCATTTCACTTACATTATCAAATTTATTTGGCATAGAGTAGGGCAAAATAATTTCGAATCATTACTATAATTTTCTCCTCATTGGTGGTGAGTTCACCTTTTTCATTTATAATACTAGCAATTTGGTTTTCTTCTTTCTTTTTTTAATGAAATTGACCAGAGGTTTATCAATTTTATTGGTTTTTTCATAATACCAACTTTTGGTTTTATTTATTAATTCAATAGTTTTTTTGCTTTCTATTTTATTAATTTCTCCTTTAATTTTTAGAATTTCTAATTTGGTATTTGATTGGGGATTTTTGATTTGTTCTTTCTCTAATTTTTTTAGTTGCATGTTTAGTTCATTGATTTCCTCTTTCTCCAATTTATTCATATAAACATTTAGAGCCATAATATATCCCCTGAGAGTTGCTTTGAATGAATCCCATAGGTTTTGGTATGTTGTTTCATCATTATCATTATCTAGGATAAAATGGTTAATTCTTTCTAGAATTTGTTTTTTGGCCCACTCATTTTTTAAAATGAAGTTATTCAGTTTCCAATTTGTTCTGGGTCTATATCTCCTTGGCATTGTGATCTGAGAAAGATGTATTCACTATTTCTGCCTTTCTGCAGTCGATCATTAGGTTTTTATGTCCTAGTACATGGTCAATTTTTGTATAAGTTCCATGTACTGCCGAGAAAAAGGTATATTCCTTTCTATCCCCATTCAGTTTCCTGCATAAGTCTACCATATCTAATTTTTCTAACAATATATTTGCCTCCCTAATTTCTTTCTTGTTTGTTTTATGATTTGATTTATCTAGATCTGATAGAGGGAGGTTGAGGTCTCCCACTAGTAGAGTTTTGCTGTCTATGTCTTCCTGTAGTTCTTTCAGCTTCTCCTCTAAGAATTTGGGTGCTGTCCCACTGGGTGCATATATATTCAATATTGAAATGACTTTATTTTCTATGGTACCTTTTAGGAGGATAAAGTTTCTTTCCTTATCTCTTTTAACGCTATCTAATTTTGCTGCTGGTTTGTCTGAGATAAGGATTGCTACCCCTGCTTTTTTTTATTCCAGCTGAAGCAAAATATATTTTGCTCCAACCTTTTACCTTTATTCTTAAGTATCTCTCTGCTTCAAATGAGTTTCTTTTAAGCAGCATATTGTAGGATTCTGGTTTTTAATCCACTCTGCTATTTGCTTACGTTTTAAGGGAGGGTTCATCCCATTCACATTCAAGGTTATGATTACTAATTCTTTATTGCCCTCTGTGCTATCTTCCCTCTGTTTGTATTTTTCCCCCTTTCCCCCCTTTTATCCATATTCCCCAGTATTTTGTTTTTGAATACCACCCCCTTCAGTGTGTTTGCCCTCCTATATCACACCCTCCCCTTTCTTTCCCCTTTCCCTTTTCCCTTCCCTTCCTTTTGTTATTTCCCCTTATTTACCCCACTCCCCTTCCCTTTCTCCGTCCCCCCTCCCCTTTTCCCCTTTTAATACTTGAAAGGTTAGATGTTTTATAAGTTAACTGAGTATGTGTAGGTTGACTTTTAGCCAAGTCTGATGAGAAGAAGATTCAGGTGTTTCTCCTCTGCTCCCTTCTTCCCATAGGTTTTTTGTACCTCTTAGTGTAATGAGATTTGTCCCATTCAATCCCTTCCCTCCTCCCGTCTCTTTCCTGTCCCCCTTTTTAGGGAGGTAGTGTATTTTTTTAGATCATTCTATCTAGGTCATAGAAAATTCTGAGTGTCTGTCCCTTCTAGTTCAGTATATTCTATTGAATAGAGTCAAAATTCCTGAGAGTTATTAGAGCCTTTCTCCCAAGTGGGGTTAAAGCCAGTTACATCCCATTAGATATCAGTCTCCTGGATAGGTCATGGATGTCCAGCATTTCTGGCTAGGTATATTCTCTCTGTTAGAGTTACATTTCTCAGGATTCTCAGGATTTATGAGAGTCTCTCCCCCCTCCCCCCCATGCTGGGATATAGCCAGTTTCAACTTGCTGGATTGCATTTTTTTCCTTTTACTGCCCCCCCCTTTTTTTACCTTTTCATGTGTCTCTTGAACCTCCTGTTTGATATCCAAATTTTCTGTTTAGCTCTGGTCTTTTCATCAGAAATTTTTGGAATTCTTCCATTTTGTTAAATGTCCATCTTTTTCCCTGGAAGAGAAGGCTCAGCTTTGCAGGAAAGTAGATTCTTGGCTGCATTCCAAGCTCCCGTGCTCTTCGAAATATCTCGTTCCAGGCCCTTCGATCCCTTAAAGTTGATGCAGCCAGGTCCTGCATGATCCTTACTGTGGCTCCTTGATATTTAAATTGTTTCTTTCTGGCTGTTTTCAGGATTTTCTCTTTTATCTGATAGTTCTGGAGTTTGGCCACAACATTCCTTGGTGTTTTCATTTTAGGATCTTTTTCTGGTGGGGATCGATGTACTCTTTCAATAACTACTTTGCCCTCCAATTCCATGATGTCAGGGCAGTTTTCCATCACTAGATCCTGTAATATTAAGTCCAGGCTTTTTTTCTCTTCAATGTTTTCAGGAAGTCCTATAATTTTCAGGTTGCCCCTCCTCGATCTATTCTCAAGGTCAGTGGTTTTGTTGATGAGGTATTTTACATTTGCTTCTATTTTTTCTATTTTTTGATTTTGTTTAACTGACTCTTGCTGTCTCATGGAGTCATTAGTTTCTGTAGACTCCATTATTTTTTGTGGGGAGGAGTTTTCTTCATTAACCTTTTGCAACTCCTTTTCCAATTGGTCAATTCTACTTTTGAAAGAGTTTTCCATTTGACCAATTGAGGTTTTGAGAGAATTAATTTCTTGTTTTAATTAATTTTAATTAATTAATTTTAATTAATTAATTAATTGCTCGTTTGAGGATCTGAGAGAATTATTCTCATTTTGTAATTGTCCAATTGATGATTTGAGAGATTTATTCTCCTTTTGTGTTTGTCCAATTGTACTTTCTAAGGTATTAATTGTCTCTCCCAAATTTTTAAGCTCCTTCCTTATTTCTTCAAGGAAGTCTTTCTGTGCTGGAGACCAGATTGTATTCTCCTCAGAGGTTCCGTGTCTCTCTGAGTTGGGGTCTTTCCCTTCCAGGAATTTTTCTATGGATCCACCTTTCCTGCTGACCCTTCTTCATTATGCTAAGACCTTGAGTTGGGGTGGGTGGGGCTGGTTCACCTGGGCTTGAGATTGCTGAAGGCTTTACTGAGTGCAGTTTCTCTGGCTGGCCAGTAGGACATGCTGGTTGCCCTCTCTGGGGTGTCTGTGACCTTGGTTGGGAGGCCTTCTCCCTTTGCCCGAAGGCAGGGGTTGGAACTATTGAATTCTTTTGCCTTCAATCAATGGTGGGCTTTACCCTGGCCTGAGGTGATTCCTCAGCTGGGCTGGTTCTTCTGTTCACACACCTGGGCCTGAGGCAGAAGTAATTTGCCTTTGTTTGAGGAGAGGCCTCTGTGCAATGGAGGTGTGCCTTCAGAGTTTCTTAGACCTGAGAAGCCTAGGGATGGTGTCTGCCGTTCTCCTGCACCAGAACTCTTCCCCCAGCCTGGTCACCAAGCTCCAGGGAGACAGCACCAACACCAGTGTCTCTGCTTCCCCACGGACCCAAGCCCCTTTTGTCCAGCCCCAACGCTGATCCAGCAGGTCCAGCTCTCGGGCCCTCAGACTCCAGGTTCCAATTCAGATGTTAATCTGGCTAATCCCAGGCTGCGTCTCCCTTGGAGCCCAGACTCACCTGGTACTCAGTCAAGGCTGCTGCAGGAGACAAATCCTGTGGTAGATCTTCCTCTCCTGGCTTTTCTTTCTGGGTTTCCTGGTTTGGCTTTCTTTTAAGAGGTTTGTTTCATGTGATAGATGGGAAAGAGATCAGGAGACTTTAGAACTGTGCCTGTCTTCTCTCCACCATCTTGGCTGTAAGTCTTTGATCTTTAGATTTTCCTTAACAGAATCTTGTTGTCTCATGAAATTAGTAGTTTCCACTAATTGCATTCTTTTTTTAGAGAAGAATTTTCTTCATTTACCTTTCACAACTCCTTTTCCAGTTGGCCAATTCTATTTTTGAAGGAGTTTTCCATTTGCCCAAGTGTAGTTTTGAGAGAATTATTTTCTTTTTATATTTACCCAATTGAAGATCTGAGAGAGTTATTCTCATTTTGTATTTGTCTAATTGTATTTTCCAAGCATTTGTTTTCTGGTTGCAAGGTGTTAATTTTCTCTTGAGTTTCTTTTCCCAATTTTTCCAATTGATTTTTAAACTCCTCCCTGATTTCTTCAGGGAAGTCTTTCTGGGGTAGAGACCAATTCATATTCTCTTCAGAAGTGCTAGATCTCTCTGGGTTAGAATTTATTCTAAGTATTTCTCCATGGATCCCCCTTTTTACTGGCCTTTCTTCATACTTCTAAGATTTTGAGTTGGGGGAGGGAGAGATTGAAGATCCTAGAGGCTTTGTTCACTTGGCTTAGTAATGCCAAGGTCTGGCCAGTAGGGAATGCTGGTTGCTTTCTCTGGAGTGTTTGGTACCCTCACCTGCAGGGTCTGTGTTGACCTTGAATAATGTGTTGAGCCCTTGGGGGAAGGGGTTAATGTCCTTCCATTGAGTGAACTCTGTGGCCTTTGCCTTAGCCTGAGGGGGCAGGGTTGTTTATTCTTTGTTCTGGACAAAGGGCTCCATTGAAAGTATGGAACTCAGGTCCCACCCCACCCCACTAGCTGGTTGTTCTCCAGGTGTGCTCTGAAACTCCATGCTGGTACTTACCCTCCTCTAGCTCCCCCCACAAAGATTCCACAGCTAAAGTTGGATCTCCCACCCACCACTCAACAAAGGCTCTACCACTGAGGTTGGTCCTCTGGCTTCCCCCCATCTGCTGTCCCCGTAGATGTTCTCCTAGCTTCTTTTTCTGGGTTTTTTAGATGGAATTTCTGTTAAAAGGTTTCTTTCATGGTTTTTTTGTTTTTTGTTTTTTTTCTTAGGATTTTGCAAGGCAAATGGGTTAAGTGGCTTGCCCAAGGCCACACAGCTAGGTAATTATTAAATGTTTAAGATCATATTTGAACTCAGGTACTCCTGACTCCAGGGCCAGTGCTCTATCCACTGCACCACCTAGCTGCCCCTTTCATGTTGTTTTTGAGGGGAAAGAGGAGCACTTAACACAGTGCCTGTCTTCACTCTGCCATCTTGGTCAGAAGAGAAAGAAAGTTTCTTGAGGGTGAAGACTATTTAGTTTTTGTATTTAAATTTTTTTTATCATTTTATTCAGAATTCAACAATAACCAAACAAGTGTTTCCATTTACAAAAGTAAAACAGAAAAAGAGACTTATACAT
The DNA here is from genome assembly GCF_037893015.1 of Macrotis lagotis. Lineage (NCBI taxonomy): Eukaryota > Metazoa > Chordata > Mammalia > Peramelemorphia > Peramelidae > Macrotis > Macrotis lagotis. Next base: position 125,330,022 of record NC_133660.1, read on the forward strand.
GAAACTGTAAGTGTCTATAACATAAAGCATGTTATTCCTTTTAAGTATTCATATAATAAATTTAACATGAAACTTTCAAAGCTGGAATGTGTTTCTTATGGCTTTCCTTCTGTTTTCATCTGTGCTTATTTAAAAGAGCTTCAATGAACCATCTTTTCTGTTTTTTAACCATTCTATTATTAGTCCTCCTCTGTCCCATAACAACTCTGCCCCCCAAAAAGAAAAAGGTAATTATTGCAACAAATAAGCATAGATAAGTAAAATCTGTTCTCAGATTAAGTATATCTGAGAAAGGTATGTCTTATTTTGTATCTGAAGGTAAAAATCATTCTTTTATCACTGATTTTTCCAACATTTTGATTGACTGTTACATTTATCAGAGTCTCAAATCTTTAAAACTTGCTTGTCTTTCTTCACATGTATAGTCTATATCAAATTGCTTGCCTTCTCAAGAAGAAGGGAGGGAATAGAGGGAAGAGAATTTAGAACTCAAACATTTTTTTAAATGAATGTTAAAAAATTTTACATGTAATTAAGAAATGCTTAATGAAATAAAAGTATATTAGAGGAAAGTTGTTTATCTTTACAAAGTTGTTATTGATAAATTATTCTTTTGGTTCCGTTCACTTCATTCTATTTCAGCTTACATGAACCTTCTGGTTAGCATTTTTTTATAAAATAATTACATTCCTGTGCATTCATATGTCTTAGGGCAGCTAAATGCAGTGAATAGAGCACTGGGCCTAGAGTCAAGAAGACCTGAGTTCAAATATGATCTCAAACTAACTGTGTGACCCTGGGCAAGTCACCTAATCCTGTTTACCTCAGTTACTCATCTATATTGAGTTGGAGAGGAAAGTGTCAAACCATTCCAATATCTTTACCAACATGACCCCAAAAGAGGTCACAAAAAGGTGAACACAACTGTAAAACAAAACAACAGCAGCATTCTTATGCCATTGCATTCTTATAACAAACTTTGTTGAACTGGTCCCCAAATGATTGCTATAACAAATCTTTGCTATAACAAAAATAAATATATTTGTGCAAATTAGTCCATTTTTTACTTTCATCTCTTTGACAAAGAGATTGGCAGTCATATCCCTGGGTCAGAATAGATGTGATTTAGCAACATAGGGGGTATAATTACAAATTCCTTTTAAGAATGACTTGAAAATTCAGTTTCACCAAACATTGTTTCTTTTTCACTAGTGGGGTGTTTTTTCAGGGTATTTTTTCAGGGTCTTCCAAAAATGTCATTTTCTATTTTGGTCATTTTTGCCAGTCTGATAAATGTGAGGTAGAATCCCAATATTACTTTAATTTGCATTTCTTGTAGTATTAGAAGTTTGGGGAAGTTTTCAAATGAATATTGATAGCTTGCAATACTTCCTTTGAGAACTTCTTATTCATACCTGTTTGAAAATGGTTCTTTCTTTTTCTAAAGTATTTGAATCAGTTCTTTGTGGATATCAGATAACTATTTTTTTTTTTTTTTTTTTTTTAGTTTTTGCAAGGCAATGGGGTTAAGTGGCTTGCCCAAGGCCTCACAGCTAGGTAATTATTAAGTGTCTGAGGCTGGATTTGAACTCAGGTACTCCTGACTCCAGGTCCGGTGCTCTATCCACTGTGCCACCTAGCCACCCCTCAGATAACTATTTAGGAAACATTTTGAAAAGATTTTCTTTCCCAGTTAACTGTTTCCCTTCCAATTTTACTTTGACCTCATTGGTTTTTGTTTGTACAAAAACTTTTTCAATTTTATATAATTAAAATTGCTTGTTTTGGCTTATCTTTTATATCCTTTGTTTAGTTATAAACTCTTCCCCTATCCATAATTGGAAAAGATATTTACTTCTTTGTTTTCTAATTTGTTTCTGTTGTACCTTTTTAGACTAAGTCACAAATATATTTGGAACTTAATTTGCTTTTTGTTGTTGCTATTTTGCTGTTGTTGTTGTTGGAGTTTTTTGTTTTGACTTGCTTTTAGTATGAGATCTTAGCCTAATTTTACTTTTTAACCAGACTTCTTTCCAGTTTCCCAGTAGTTTTGTTTTGTTTTTTCCAAAATGTGAATCCTGATTCCAAAATTTGGGAGCTTTAGTTTTACCAAACACTAAGCTATCAGGTTGATTTCTTTTATATGTTGTAAATCCAAAATATTCTACTACTTACATTTAGCATTTTTTTAAATGAAGTTCCAATAGTTTCATGAACTTGAAATCTGGTACTGCTGATTCCATTTCTTTTCCACTTTTTAAAAATTATTTTCCCTGGGATCCTTGAACTTTTCTTCAATGAATTTTGGGGGTTTTTTTAGTATTGTAAAGTAATCCTTTAGTAATCTGATTTGATATAACATGAAATAAATTAATTTAGGCAGCAAATTTTTATTTTATTGGCATCACATATCTCTTTATTAATTTAATTCTATTTTTGTTTATGCAAATAATGTTTTGTAGTCATATCATTCTTCAGTGTGTTTCAATAGATAGATTCCCAAATATTTTATATATTTTATGCTTATTTTGCCTAGAATTCCTCTTTTTATCTCTTTTTTGCTGGTTTTATTAATGTATAAAAATGTTAATGATTTATCTAAGTTTCTTTTATATCCTACAATTTTGCCAAAGTTATTGTTTGCATTACTTTTGTATTTAACTCTGGATGTTCTCTGTTATTATTCTAGTCTGATCCTTCATGAGCCCATTTGGAGTTTTCTTAGCAGAGATAATAAAGTGGTTTGTCATTTTACAAATGAGAAAACTGAGACAAATAGGGTTAAATGACTTGAGTAGGGTCACATAGCCAGTAAATTGTGAGCCCTGATTAAACTCAGGAAGATCAGTCTTCCTGACTGCAGGTATGGCACTATATTTACTGTGTCACTTAGCTACCATTTGATCCTTAGAGGTTTTTATATACATTGTCATGTCATTTGTAAAAAAGTGATAATTTTTTCCTCTTTGCCAATGCAAACTGGCACTTTCTTTTGTCTTATATTATTGCTATAGCCAGCACTTCTAGCACAGCATCAAATAATAGGATTAATAATGAACATCCTTGCTTTACTTCTAAATTTATTTGCAATGTTTTCTCTCTCCATTATATATATATGATGTTAACTTTGGGTTTTAAATAGATATTATTTACCATACTAAGGGAAGAACTGTTTATTTCTAACTCTCTCTCTCTCTCAAGTTTTGTTGAATATTTTCTAGCATCTATAACTATAATCATCTAGCTTTATTTATTTTTGTTTCTAATATGTTTAATGTATTGATAATTTTTAATGCTGAAACATACATTCTAAATATAAATCCAACATGGTATAATACGTATTATATGTGGTTATAGCCTTTTTTCTAATATTTTTATTTAAAAACTTAGTAATTAGTAATATTGGTCTGTTTTATTTATATTTTTCTTATTTTCCTGTTTTTTGTTATCAAGATAAGATTTATAACCTAAAGACATTTGTTAGGATTCCTTCTTTTCCCATTATGCACATAGTTTACTTAATAGAGAAATAATTGCTCTTGAATATTTGAAAATATTCTCTTGAAAATTCATCTGGTCCTAAGATTTTTACCGCTTGAGAGTTAATTTAGGACTTGGTCAATATCATTTTTTTTCTGAAATTAAACTTTTAAAAAATATTATATTTCTTTTTCTATAAATTGTTTTATTTTATATTTTTTTAACCAATTTCCTATATCAAAGTTATGAGATTTGTTCACACCTATATGAGGAAAATAGTTTCTTATGTTTTCCTTCATCTTTTCTTCATCTGATGGGAATTATCTTATTTTTTTAATAATGACAGTTTTGATTTTCTTTAAAATTAAAAAACACACCAGCTAATTACTGAACTATTCATTGTATTTTTGAAAGTTCAGACTTTAATTATCATTTTGTTAGAATTTTTGCTTTCAGTTTTTAATGTTTTATATAATTTCTAATTTGATGTTTGATAAAGAATTTTCATTTGTTGCTTTTCTATATTTTCTTAGGTGAAGAATTAATTGATTATTTCTTTATCTCTTTGGTTAATGAAAGAGTTTGGATATAAAATTTTCCCTAAGCACTTTTAACTGCAAACTTTACTAAGCTTAACTAAGCTTTAATGGAGTCTTAAATGTTTTGGTAATTTTTTTGCATTTTCTATGTTGTCATTATTTTATGAAATAATTGCTTTTATTATTTGGCCTTTTATATACTAATCATTTAGTATTAAGTTATATAGTTTCCAATTAAATTTTAGTTATTTCTTAAAGATATTTTATTACTTTTTAAAATTTCATTGTGATAAATAAAGTATATGTTTAGTGTCTTTTTTTTGCATTTGGTTGTGAAACTTTTATGCCCTAATAAATGATAGTTTTTGTAAAGTAATATACCCAACTGAGACTGTTTCTTTTTATTCCCATCCAGTAATCATTAAAGATTAATCATATTTGGCTTTTCTAAAATCTATTAAAATTTTTAGGGTTGGCTAGGTGGCACAGTGGATAGAGCACTGGCCCTGGAGTCAGGAGTACCTCAGTTCAAATCTGGCCTCAGAAATTTAATAATTGCCTAGCTGTGTGACTTTGGGCAAGTCACTTAACCCCAATGTCTTGCAAAAAACAAAAAAATAAATCTTTTACTTCCTTTTTAATCTTTTAACTATGGTGTTTTAAAAGTTCCAGAGACATAACTTCTGGGTAATATTATCATTTTACTTTATTTTATATTATTTAGTTTTTGCAAGGCAATGGAGTTAAGTGACTTGCCCAAGGTCACACAGCTAGGTAATTACTAAGTGTCTGAGGCCAAATTTGAGCTCATGTCCTCCTGACTCCAGCACTGGTGCTCAATCCACTGTGCCACCTAGCTACTCCATATTATCATTTTATTAAAAATGTCAACATTTTAATAAGAGGATGATCATTTGACTTTCTCTCTCTGGACTAAAGGCAAACATGATGTGATCTTAGGCTTATATGCCTTCTGGAAGAGGGATGCTTCTGAAGGTGGCAATGAACTATGATTGATTAACAATGAGAGAATGAATATAACAATGAAAGACTGAATCTATTCAAATAAGCTTGGATTATGTCATTTATTTCTAAAGTATTCCCAACCTTGGGTAATATATTCAAATAATTTATCCCCATGCAAACTTGGGTAGAGCACAATGGCTTCCCCAACAGGCTGAAATCTGAACATGATTGTTAAAAATAAAGTTAGTTCACACTCATTATCAGTAATGTTTTTCAAGAGCTTGAACTTTTGAAATCAGGATTTTAGAAAAAGGAAGGAACTCTGGATCTCCCCAAATCATTGGTTATAAATAATCATAATTAGATTTGCCTAGGTCCAAAGGTAACATATCTCAATATGATACTTATGATAATTTTATTGTCTATTTTTCTAATTAAATTAACTTTTCTTTCAAGTATTTAGATGTTATGCTATTTGGTGCATGTGTATTAAAAATTTATATGGCTTCATTATTTATTATACCTTTTATAAATATATACTATATATATATATTTTTATAAACACTCATGAGAAATGAGAAAGTGTGTGTGTGTGTGTGTGTGTGTGTGTGTGTGAGAGAGAGAGAGAGAGAGAAAGAATTGCTTACATATCTTTGGGAATTATCTGAACAGAGATGAGAAATGAACTCATGGGAGCAGATGAGGCCACTGAATGAGATAGTATAGGGGAAGAAGGACCCTTGGGATATCTACAATGAATGGATGTAATATGAATGAAGACAAGCAAAGTAGACTGAGAAGGAATGATCATACAATAAAGAAAGCCATGAGAGTCATAAAAACCTAGTAAGGCATCCCTCTCTCCCAACTTGAGAGAGGTGTGCCATTTTTTAAAGATACCTTAATAAAAAAAAGAGTTACTTTAATCACTCTGGACTAACTAACTATTCACAAGCCAATGATAACAATTTGGGGGCTCATTCACGATTTTAATGTAAATCTCTTTTCCTGGTATTTTCCTGGAAGAACACAAGAAAATAATGCATACAAATGGCTTGATTTCAAGCCCACTTTCTTGGTGTTCTCTGCAGAGAAATATCTCAGAGATTCCTGGGAAGACTGATCCAGGTTTGGAGCTGAGAGTGATTACAATGTCTGGGGGTAAGAATCACAGTAAGTAATGAGCTCCAGAGTTGGTGTAGTGGTAGCCAGAACCGCCCTGACTGGCTGAGAAGTCCTCCAGGTGGGAGATCTATCCCAAAGGAGAGGCCAGAGTATAATACCGTGTCCTGAAGGGAAGGAGGGAGATTTGGGTTCCCTCTCCAGGAATTTCCCCAAAATCTTAAAGAGGGAAGGTTGTCTTCAGACTTGGAGGGCAAGGGAGCCTCATAGTAACTGGAAACCAGAAGCCGGAAGGAAAGAAGCTGATCAGATCCAGTGTTGCTGTATGAAAGTCAAGAAAGTGGGCTTCTCTTTTGGTAACTGCAGACAGATGATGTGGGGGCCTCTGACTGATGCCTGAACCAATAGCAATTGTGTGGTCCCACTGTAAGATACCAAGATGGTCAGCAAAAAGGAAGTGTTCCTGGGTCAGTGTGTTGTTCTTGGAGATAAGGAAGCCAATGGGTTGAAGTTGTCAGGTCTTCTACTTCCATCCCATGATTCCCTGGACTCAGGAAGATGATTTGAAGGATAAGTTCTTACAACTGGGCCCTCAAGACCACACTCTCATCCTGGAAATCTTGCAAGTCTCTCTTGCAAGAATGATGTCAAGTTGTTGAGCTGATTCCACAATCTTCAGGAGAAGATGCTTGGTTTGGTTTAGTTCCATGGTTCCAAATCACCCTATGCTTTCTGCCTAGTGACGGGTGCTGTGAAATCCAAGCCCACCTTTTCCAAAACAAGTGCAGGTCCCTGGCAATATTCTCCAGAGGAAGGGAAATGGGAGAAAGAAAATCTCCAAGAGTCTCTCTGGACAAGTCCCTAAGAGTCTCTCTCAGAGTGTGCTGTAAAGCTATGGGGCTCTATATAAGCAGCCCACCTGCTTATATAGACTTTGCAAGGGGGCAGGGCTAACCCCTAGGTAAGTCATTGGTCCTCTAGGAGGAGGTGTAAACTCAGACTGGAAAGTTACTTGAAGCTCTCTCAGGTAATCAATAGGCAGTTAACCTGCACGACTTTGACTCAATAACTCCACCAAGTCTCCATCCCAAAGGCAGAACAAAGAGAAAGGAAAAAGATCTCTTTGCACAAAAGATATTACATCTACCTCTTTGTGCTAGCAAAAAAAGGGAGGGGATAGATAATGGTTGAAGGAGTTGTGGTATTGTGGTGAAGGAATCCTATTGTCCTAAAGGAAACCACAAAGAAGATGCTTTCAAGAAAAAAAAAAACAGAGAACACAGTAGCCAAAATAAACCACAAGACTGTACAATGATCAACTATCAATCACTTAGCTCTTCTCAGCAATACAGTGATCCAAGACAATTCCAAAAGATTAATGATGCAAGGTGCCTATCTACTTCCAGAGAAATAACTCATGGAATCTAAAGATAGAGGAAAGCCTACTTTTAAAAATGAACTTATATTTCTTTGGTGTTTCTGTGGATGTTTTCTTTCAAAAGAAGAAGGGTGGTAAAACAGAACTGATAGAAAGTGAATGTAGATCAAAGCATCAATTTATACTCTTTTTGGTACTCAGTTTTGTTGAGCACTGAGACTTGATTTTTCACTAAATTAATTTATATTTCCATTATATCAAAAGATAGTTTTCAACATACCTTTTTCTAAATTGGTCTCCCTTTGACTCTTCCCTCCCTCTGCCCTCAGAGAGCAATTAATCTCATGTAGGTTATAGAAAAGCATATTTGTGCCTAAAAACACTAGTTAATTAATTTATATATTTGTTTAGGTTATTTGATTTTATTTTATCTCTTGAGTTTTTGTGGGTTTGATTTAAGTGTCTGCTTTCTTTCACAACATGAAGAGTGTCAGGTAAATGAAATCTCAAATCCTTAAGGTTGAAAAGTGCTCTGTCTACTTTCAGGGTCATTCAGTGATCATAAGAGAGTGCTTTTAGAAAAACCTGGAAAGACTTGTAGGACCTGATTCAAAGTGAATCAGGCAGAATCAGGAGAACATTAGACACAGTAAAAGACAAAATTAAACAGGGATGACCTTTGTATGACTTGGCTATTCTTAAGCAATACAAGTATGGGAGGTCTCATGATGAAAGATGCTTTCATTCAGAGAAAGAACTGATGGAATCTGAATGCAGATCAAAGCATATATTGAGACTTTTTATTGTACTCTTAGAATTTGTTTGAGTGCTGAGAGTTTAGTCTTGACTTTATCAAAATCATTTGCTAATTTATTTTTGTTTTTGTATTGTTTCTGACTTTGGGGGTTTTTTTTGGTGGGTGTTTTGCTTCAAAACAAGATTTAAAGATAATGACATCTTAACACCTGAGGCTGAAAAATGGCTGAATCTGCTTTCAGTGATCATAAGCAATAATGAAAAGAATGCTTCCAGAAAAAAAAACTGGGAAGACTTATAGGAACTGGTGCAAAGTGATTGAGCAGAACCAACACAACATTAGATACAATAAACAGCAACATTATATACAATGATCACTTGTCAGTGACACAGAATGTGAACAATGAACAATATAAGGATCCAAGACAATTCCAAAGGCTGGTGAAGGAATCCTATTGTCCTTTTGTCAAGGATCCAAGACAGATCCAAAGGACTGGTGTTGAACTCTCCAGAGAAAGAATTGATGGAGGATGAATGCAAATAAAAGCATAATTTTAGGCTTTTAATTTTTACTTTCAGAATTTTGGTGAGCACTGAGAGTCTACCTTTGCCTTGTCAATTTATTTATTTTCCCAAATACATCAGGAAGGTTTTCAATTCATCTTTTTGTCAAGTTGTCTTACATTGGGCCTTTCTTCCCTCCACCTTCAGATAGCAAGTAAAATCATGTGACTTACAAAAAAGCCTAGCTTTCAATAAGAAAACCCTCTGTTAATTTATATATCTATATATTTATATGTAAATATATATATTATATATACTGGTAAGGAGAAAATATTCAGAAGCACATTACTTCAATATCAAATGCTTCATAGAAGTATGTGGATTAAAAAAATCCACCAAAGAGATTTCTGGCACCTTTAGAGAGGACAGTTTTAGTTGAAAGGATGGATTTAGACTTCAGAAGGTTTAGGAGAGAATGAAAGAAGAACTAAGAGTTACATATTATATAAATAAACAAACAAATAAACACATAAACAAACAAATAAATATATAAATATAAATAAATAATGTTATTTTCTCAAGGAATTCTGAAAAGAACAGGACAGATTAGAAGACAGTATGGAGAGTAAAAACAAGTGAAGATCCTTTAAATTATGTAAACATGAAAGGAAAGGGAGAGACTGAAAATAAGCGAGAAGTTAGGAATGGTAGTGGGGTGGTTGTTGCTTGTCCTTTGCTCTTGAAGAAGACCATGGCATCAGGAAGGTGATACCATGACTTGTAAGTGAATTGGATTTCAGTGAAGGAGGGCTGTGCAAAGTCACCAGACTTGTTCTCTCTCTTGCCTGGGGCTATCTGGGTCTAGTGACAAGATATAATTCAGGAAGCAGTGTGAGACCGTGGCTTTTTTTTTTGATAGAAAGGTCAACCAACTAAAAAGATAGGAGAGGATGGTGTTGAATTGTCTGTAGAAAGACTGTCCTTGACATTGGATTATAATCAGATACTGGTATGAAAGAGGGGAAAAATTTACATATATTTCCATCATTTTCCTATTATTTGTATTGACTTCACAAGGTTTTGACACATATATTTCTTTCATCATCATGAAGCCATATTTTTATATTAGATATAAAGCAAACTTGTTTTTATAAACAGTTCATTTTACCAAGGATTGCACTGATTTTTCTAAAGTAATTCTCTAAGTTTTCAATTAGATTAAAATGCTACTATATTATTGAAAAAATGTTTATCCTTATATCTGAATATATTTCTAAACCTTAATTATATGTAGCACGATACAAGATCATGTAACAGTATTCAATTTCCACATGGAAAATTCTGTTATTCCAGAATAATTCTGCTTCTCAACATTTCATTATAATTATCAGAGATCATCATTCCTTCCAGGGAGACAAGACTTCCAATCCTACCTAAAGTAAAGAGCAAACAAAACAAACAAACAAATAAATGAAAGTAAAATATCCCCAAACATTTTTGTTTTATATTTAGATATTTAGCAATCTGATGAGGGTGTACATTTTTCATTCCAGATTCAATTGAACCTCTGACAATTGTTTGGACGTAGCTTGGAATGAAAATAAAAGTGATTTCATCAATAAAAATCAATATTTTTCAACATTCAGTTCATATTCTAAGTACTCTTTAACTTGTTTTTTTCCCCTTCAATGCAATCGTTAGCAATTTCATTGTGCTTTACTTGACTTTTAATGATTCCTCTAACTTCAAATCCTTTACATAGAACCATACAGGAGTACAAAACAGCCCCTCCCAGTACCAGTTTGCTGATGATGTTTGTCCTTCATACTTGAAGGACACATGATGTTAGGGAGATAGATGATGTCATGGCAAGCATATGATTGGATTTGAGTGAGGAGGCACTGTGCTAAGCCACCAGCCTCACTTTCTCCTCCAGAGCCATCTCGGTCCAGTGACCAATTATAAATCAGGATGATTGGAGATGGCCCTGGATGTGAAGCAATCATGGTTAAGTGACTTGCCCAAGGTCACACAGTTAATTAGTGTCTGAGGTCAAATTGAAACTGAGGTCCTCCTGACTTGAGAGCAGATGTTTTACCCACTATGCCATCTAACTGCCCTGCTCTAAAGAACTCTGTAAATCAGACACAATAAATTGTCAGATTGGGTTAGTATTTTTTGTTTGTGATCTCCATTATCTTTGCACATAGGTACAACTGATCCTGTCTCATTGTGAATTATAATGATCCTTGAAATACTTGACTCCAATAACTAATAACTGATGAAATATCACTAACAGTCTTTGATATATGCTATTTCAGAGCTACAGAGAATACTTTTTCTTGAAGTGATATTCATTCTTAAAAACCACAGAATTACACAATGAAAAAAAGACTGAAAAACTTATGTAGAGAATGAAAACCAGCACTAAACTAATAATAACTAATTAACAATGGGAAAACTAGCTCAGGACCATTTCATATGAGCAAGATTATGTGTATTGAAAACAATTTCATTTCAATAGAAGCATGCTCACACACGCATATATAAACATCACTGACACAAAATTAAACTGTCTTAAAATTACTTGTTCTCACATGATTTGTATGCCACTAGATGATAGATATTCATTCCAGGAAAATTTTAATTCATTTTAATTTAGCAGTAATTAAGTGCCTAGTATGCACTAGACATTGTGCTAAGTGATGATAGAAAAATAGTCCCTTCTTTCAATGAGTTTTAATTCTACTTGTGGGAACAAATAAATAGCTCAATAGCAAGGTCACAAAAAACTGAGGATAAGTGGAAAGGAGATGATACTGAAGCTATTTTTAGGTGCTTTAAAAGGTATTGGTTAGTAGGGAGTGTATACCAGATAGATTATACATCCTGAGCAAAGTTATGGGATTGCATAAGTAGGTTAGTTTGGCAATAGTATGGAGGAAGAGGAAGAGAAGGAGGAAGAAAACTAGGAAGAGTAGGAGGGAGGAGAAAGGGAAGAAGGAGGAAAAGAAGAAAAGAATAATAATAAGACACGATGAAAACAACACAACAAGTGTGAAAAGGTTGACTGAAATCAAATAGTGAGTCTTTAAACACCAGGAGAAGCTACTTTTAATCAGTAAAATTTCTTGATTAGGTAAGTGATAAGGTCAGAATTATGTTTTATCTATATCAATTTGGCAACTACATAGAGGATGGTTTGGAGATGAGAAACATTGGAGGCAGGGAGAACAATAAGGAGACTTCCAATTATCCAGGGGAGAGGAGATGAAAATCTAAAGTAGGATAGTGGCTATATATGAGGATAGATGTAAGAAATATCATAGAGGTAAAATGGACAAGATTTGGCAAGTAGTCATACTGCCAGTATATTGTCAGACACAGGATTTGAAGTCATCACCAATGGTTCTCTAGTACCTTCATCATCAAATATAAAATCCTTTGCTTTTTAAAATCTTTACAATTTGGTTGCTTCCTATCTTTCTGGGCTTCTTACACTTTATTCTCTTTAGCATATCTTCCAATTCAAGAACAATAGTCTCCTCACTGTTTCTTACTGATAACACTTTCATCTTCCATCTTGCATGCTGGTGGTCGGCAGTTGGTTAGAGATAGAAATGCAGGTTCATATCCTATTTGGTCACTTATCACCTTCTAGACCTTTGGCAAATAATCAGACCTCTCTGATTAAGCTATATTCTCAGCAAAAGAAAAGATTCTTAGTCCACCTCCTCATTAAATGTCTACCAATCAGGATTGATTTTCAATTGTCAAGAGTATTCTCTTTTACAAAGGTATTTGAAGCATTCAGTGCCTCCATAGGGGTCTTTGTTTAGCAAGAGAAACCACTGACCATCAATTTAATGACTATTAGCTAGTCTAATTAATAAGTTGATTATTAATTACCCAGAAACCCTGTCTCTCAGGTTTTTCATTCATCTCAGAAGACAACTCACAGAAGATGTTGATTTTCATCTTTTCCATTTATTTAAAATATTTTATGGTTTCTGAGTTTCATTATATTACAATTACAGTCATTCTTCCAAGCAAAACTTTACCTCCCTGTGAAAAACATGTCCAAGTAAAGAACATTATTTTTGTAGACTCCACTGGGGTTATCTAGGTTTTAGCTATAATACTTGGAAGGGTAGAAAGATTGGGACATGCTAACGCAGGTAAATGGAATTTCAAGACTGGAAAAAATTTTTGCCAAGGCTCTACATATAGTTTATATTAAAACCAAACTGGACAACTGGTTGTTTGTAAAGAAATAAACTTAGACTTGGCAGTGGCAAACTTCCCAGACATTATAGCTATCTTAAGGTTGGCTCAACAGGTACTGGGTTCCACTCTCTAGAGATCTTTCCTCAGAGAAAGCTGTCCAAATAGCAGTTCCATTAGAGAACACATATGTGTCTGGATTGGACAAAATGGCTTTAAGGTTCCCTCTAACTGGAAGAGTTCATGGTTCCTCCAAGATCATATGAGTTGAATTTTTCTTTGATATCCAAAGTCAAGGATTTCTTCAGATAAGCTATGTAATTAAGATTTATCAGGAAATATCATGCTCTCTCCAGGACCTTGTTTAACAGACTAAAACTCTGGGACAAGTGACCAATCATGAAAGAATGAAGGAATGTATTCCTGAATTAACTTACTATTGTTTAAAAATATGAAAAATAAAACTCTTGTTTGGATGAATTTCCTTCTACCTGAGTCAGTAATATTAGATTGAATATTTTGTGGTTGAAAGCAGATGATTTGTGTTTTTTTAAATTTTTCTAAATTCTCTTCTCCATAGTTAGTGTTTCCACACAGGAGCCAGCTCTGAATAAAATAAGCACTTTATTACCTCTAACTTCACAAAAATCTAGTGTGCATCACAGAGAGGAGGAACAAAACACTTTAGGATCCTCAGGTACTATAAGAACAAGAGAAGTTTTGACCAAGTCAGAAAATGATCTTTTAGTCATATTAATTATGCTTCTATGAGTCGAAATCAATGATGAATAGAAGCCAATGGGGTCAGCTCATGGAATGGTTAAAAGGAAGAAAAGAGGGCAAAGACTCAGTGGCCTAGGAAGAGATACAGTACATCACATAAGGATACTAAATATCACATGTCCTTCCCCTATGGTCCCAGGATGAGTGTTTTTCACACATCACAGAACAATTTCTTTTACCAAATGTGAACTACATTCTATTTTCCAAACTTATAAATGTCTTCAGAATTGTTCTGCTTTTTTTTTTTCTCCAAGAAATCTTGAACTGGAGGCAGCTAGGTGACATAGTGGATAAGAGCACTGACCCTGGAGTCAAGAGTACCTAAGTTCAAATTCGGCCTCAGATACTTAATGCTTACTTTAGCTGTATAACCTAAGACAAGTCACTTAACCCCATTACCTTGCCAAAAAAAACCAACAAAACAACAACAACAAACCCCCCCACCAAAATATCAAACTGAACCCAGGATCTTGCGTTGAAGAAGAGAACCCTGGTAGGTCTTATAGGGAACCATTGTTCCCAACTTTTTGTACTCACAGAAACCTGACTCTTCAGTAGCTCAAAATAAACATTATCCCTGACCACACAGAAGAATTATACCTCTTCTAATGCTCCAAACCTCAGGCCAGGAAGAGATGTAAGCATTGCATCTGCTTCTTATTTTCATTTCCAGATTCAACCTTTAATGCAATGATTCAGCAGTTTTCTTCCTTTGAATTCACTCTATCCAGATCTATCATGCAAACTATATTCATGCTGCATGCTCACGTGTTTTTTTCTGCATAAGACCTCCTGCTTCTCCCAACTGCTAGTGCCTATCCCACCCCCTCAATGTCCAGCAACCTTGCATCCTGTTTTCTGTGTGATTTTAATATACTTATACAGGTGTGCATATGTGTGTTGTCTCCTCAATTGGCAAGTGAACTCCCTGAGAGCACAAATTACATTATCAGAGTGTAGCACAGTGTCTGGTAGACAGATGTTCAAAAATACTTGTGGTTTGATTGATTGAAGCACCTGAAAATAGATAGCAAAAGAGAAGCTTCAAATCTCCAAATCCAGTTGAATTCCATTTCAAGGTTAAAAAAAAAGAATTTTCAGAAGTTATTAGTCTAAAAAAAATCATAAAAAATAGGACTACCAAGGTATGATTGACAAAATTATAGAAGGGAGAAATAGCTAGACTCTCCAAACCATAGAAACTTAACTTTGTATCGATCCCAAGTAAACAGATGAATTAACAGATGTTTTTAAGAACTGAGGGAAAAAAAAGGTGTAATCATTAGGAGCAGGATAAATTATGCAAAAGCAAGGTAATTTTCTTGTTAATATCACAGATATATTATATATATTTTGAGGTGACATTTCATTTCATTTTCTCAAAAATCCCTGATGGAAAGATAAAGAACTTTCTTGGAGATCATCCAGTTGAATATTAGAGTAAAAACTAATAGCTCAGTGGCAGACAAAATGGCGGGGGGGGGGAGGGTGCTCCAGTGGAATGCCATAAGGTATCATTAATCCTTTATCACAAATGGATTTTATCAATAGAGTACATACAATCATGACATTAGATGGTACAATGTATAGATTAAGAGACTTGGAGTCAGAAAAACCAGGATTTGAATCCTGCCTTAACTGTGAGTCATTTAGCCTTTCTGTGTCCCAATTTCCTTATCTGTAAAATGGGGATAATAAATTCCAAGGTAGTTGAGAGAGAATCAAATGAGTTGACATATGTAAAGTGCTTAGTCGATTTTCTCTAAATGCTAGTTATTATTATTATTATTATTATTATTATTATTATTATTATTATTATTATTATGGAATATAGGTGAATGTTAATAAAAAATCTCAAAATGAGCTGAATGGAATTTTTGGCCATTTATTAAATATTTGTTTTTTCCATGAAGATGAGCCTCCTAAGAATGATTCTAAAAACTGTAGATGAAAGAAAGTGATTAATGTTGACAGGGAAAGAGCAGAAAGGATAATCACTTAAAGGGGCTAAGGGAAGAGAAAAAAAGGTTTTTTTGCTTTTTCTCCAATGATACACAAATTATCTATAATTTATCCTTTATATATAGAGTGGTTTGCATGTTCCCAATTAGACAGTGAGCTCCTTTGGAGCAGGGACTATTTTTTGCTTTCTTTCTACTCCCCACCACCTAGTTCAGGTGCTTAATAAATTACACAATTACTTGACTAGACAAAATTTCTCATTAATTTGACAGAAGACCTACCATTAAAAGCTTAAAAAGTTGCCATCTTTTTTTCCCAATTGATATATTATTTTATTTTTCCAATTACATATTATGAAAGCTTTTCAACATTCATTCACATGTTTATATATATATATACATATATATATATATATTTCTTTTTTTTGAGTTACATAATTTCCTTCTAGTCTCCCTTCCCACCCCCATCCCCTCAGCAGTGAACAGTCTTGGGAATATTGTATATGAACATTTGTGTTTAACATGTCTACAGATTAGTCATTTTCTGAATGAGCATTTGGGATTAAGGGTAAAGAAAGAAATCCATGAAATAGGAAAGAAAAATAAAAGAGAAGTTTTTAAAGAATGAATGTAGTGTTCATTCAGATTCTGTAGGTTTTTATTGTTTTGTTTTGTTTGTTTTTCTTCCTCTAGAGGTGGATAGCATTATCCATAACAGGTCTCCTAGGGTTGTCTTAGCTTTCTGAACTTCTGAGAGGAGCTGCGTTCATCAAGGTTGATCAACTAACAATGTTGCTGATATTGGGTACAATGTACTCTTGATTCTGCTCCCTTAACTCAGCATCAGATGATTCTTTTCAGGCTTTTCCAGAGTCTGATCATTCCTGGTTTCTTATAGAACAGTAGTACTCTATAACATTCAAATACTATAACTTGTTCTGCCATTCCCCAATTGATGGACATCTCCTCAATTTCCAATCTTAATCTGCACAGAAAGAGCTGTTATGAATATTTTGGATCATGTGGGACTTTTCCCA
Organism: Macrotis lagotis; assembly: GCF_037893015.1. Lineage (NCBI taxonomy): Eukaryota > Metazoa > Chordata > Mammalia > Peramelemorphia > Peramelidae > Macrotis > Macrotis lagotis. The sequence continues at coordinate 125,346,772 of NC_133660.1, forward strand.
TTTTTATGATTTTCTTCTGGATATAGGCCTAGAATTGATATTGCTTCCTCTGAAGTTTGGATTAGTTTTATTGCTCTTTGGGCATAGTTCCATGTTGCTCTCCAGAATGGTTGGATCAGTTCACAACTCCACCAGCAATGCATTAATGACCCAATCATCCCACAACCTCTCCACATATATCATTTTCTCTTTTTTTATTATATAAGCCAGTCTGATAGGTATGAGGTAGAACCTCATGGGTTTTTTAATTTGCATTTCTCTGATCAGTAATGGTTTGTAGCATTTTTATATGTAGTTTTAATTTCATTTGAAAACAGCTTATTCATATCCTTTGATCATATGTCAGTTGGGGAGTGACTTGTAACCTTACAAATTTGATGCAATTCTCTATATATTTTAGAATTTTATCCTTTATCAGAACCTCTAGTTGTGAAATTGTTTTCCTTATAATTTTGGCAGCATTGGTTTTATTAGTGCAAAAGCATTTTAATTTAATATAGTCAAAATCATCCATTTTGCAATGTATAAGGTACTCCATTTCTTGTTTAGCTACCCATTTTGACTTTATTTTGGTATTGGGTATGAAATACGGGTCCATGCCTAGATTTTTTTCCATACTATTTTCCAGTTTCCCAACAATTTTTGTCAGTGAATTCTTATCCCAGAAACTCTTGTCTTTAGGCTTGCCATTTATTATTGTTTACCACTGTTTCTTTTGAACCTATTCTAATCCAATGATCCATTGTTCCATTTCTTTTTTTTTAGGTTTTTGCAAGGCAAATGGGGTTAAGTGGCTTGCCTAAGGCCACACAGCTAGGTAATTATTAAGTGTCTGAGACCAGATTTGAACCCAGGTACTCCTGACTCTAAGGCCAGTGCTTTATCCACTATGCCACCTAGCTGCCCCGATTGTTCCATTTCTTAACTAGTATCAGGCAGTTTTGATGACTGATGCTTTATTAGTAAAGTTTTAGATCAGCAGTGCTAGGTCACCCTCCTTTACATTTTTTTTATCAGCTCCCTTGATATTTTTTTTGCTGCTCCAGATGAATTTTGATACTATTTTTTCCAGCTTAGTAAAATAGTTATTTGGTAGTTGGATTGGTATGGCACTGAATAAGTAATTTAATTTGCATTGAATTGTCATTTTTATTACATTAGCTTGACCTTTCCATGCACAATTAACATTTTTCCAATTGTTTAGATCTGACTTTATTTGAGTGAAAAGTGTTTTTTAATTATATTCATACAGTTTCTGGTTTTATCTTGGAATGCTGATTCCCAAGTATTTAATGTTGTCTGTAATACTTTAATTGGAATTTCTCTTTCTATCTTTTGCTCTTGCGTTTGTTGTTCATATATAGAAATGTGAGCTTATTTTATATCCTGCTTCTTTGATGAATTTGTTAATTGTTTCAAGTAGTTTTTTTTGGGGAGGGGTGTTAGGGTTTTGGGTTTTTTTGCAAGACAGTGGGGTTAAGTGGCTTGCCCACGGCCATACAGCTAGGTAATTATTAAGTGTCTGAGGCTGGATTTGAATTCAAGTCCTCCTGACTCCAAAAAGATTTTCTTGGGTTCTCTAAGTATACCATCATCTCATGTGCAAAAAGTGAAAACTTTGCTTCCTCATGGCCAATTCTGACTCCATCAATTTCTTTTTCTTCTTTTATTGCTAAGCTAACATTTCTAACACTATATTGAATAGTTATGGTGATGATGGGCATCCTTATTACGCCCCTGATTTTATTGGAAAAGCCACTAGTTTAATCCCAATACATATAATATTTGTTGAGGGTTTTAGGTAGATAATGCTCATTATTTTAAGGAAAACATTTATTCCTATACTCTCTAGTGTTTTTAATAGGAAAGGATGTATTTTGTCAAAGGCTTTTTCAGCATTATTGAGGTAATCATATGAGTTCTGTTGGTTTTGTTATTGATATATTCAACTATGTTGAGTGTTTTCCTAATATTGAACCACATCTACCTGGTATAGATTTCACTTGGTGTATTATTCTAGTAATAACTTGCTGTAATTTCTTCACTAAAATTTTATTTAAGATTTTTTGCATCAATATTCATTAGGGAGAATGGTCTACAATTATCTTTGTTTTGGTTCTTCCTGGTTTAGGTATCAGCATAATATTGGTTTCATAAAAGGAATTTGACAAATCTCCTTCTTCTTCTTCTTCTTCTTCCTCCTCTTCTTCTTCTTCTTCTCCTCCTTCTTCTATTTTTTTGCACAGTTTATGTAGAATTAGAATTAATAATTCCTTAATTGTTTGGTAGAATGCAATTGCAAGTCAATTTGGACATGGGGACTTTTTCTTAGTGAGATTTTTGATGCTTTCTTCCATTTCTTTTTCTGAAATGGGGTTATTTAAGTCTTTTATTTACTCTTTTGTTAATGTGAGCAGTTTATATTTTTGTAAATATTCATTAATTTCAATTATCTTATGAAATTTATTGGCATACAGTTCAGCAAAATAGCTCCAAATTTATCTCTTTAATTTCCTCCTCATTGGTGATTCACCCTTTTCATTTTTTTATACTGGTAATTTGGTTTTCTTCTTTCTTTTTTTAAATGAGATTAAACCAAAGGCTTCTCTATCTTATTGACTTTTTATTTATTTGTTTATTTTTAGGTTTTTGCAAGGCAAATGGGGTTAAGTGGCTTGCCCAAGGCCACACAACTAGGTAATTATTAAGTGTCTGAGGCCAGATTTGAACTCAGGTACTCCTGACTCCAAGGCTGGTGCTTTATCCACTAGGCCACCTAGCCGCCCCCTTATTGACTTTTTTCATAAAATGAACTCTAAGTTTTGTTTATTAGGTCAATGGTTTTCTAACTTTCAATTTTATTAATCTCTCCCTTGATTTTCAGAATTTTTAATTTGGTATTTAATTGGGGATTTTTAATTTGATCTTTTTCTAGCTTTTTTAGTTGCATACAATTCATGAATCTTCCCTTCCTCTATTTTATTCATATAAGCATTTAGAGGTAAAAAATTTCCCTAAAAACTGTTTTGGCTGCATCCCACAAATTTTGGGTTGATGTCTCATTATTATCATTTTCTGGATGAAATGATTATTTCTATGAATTGTTATTTGATCCACTCACTTTTTAAAAATTAAGTTGTTTTGTTTCCAATTAATTTTTGGTTTATTTTTCCATGGCCCTTTATTACTTGTGATTTTTATTGCATCATGATCTGAAAAGTGTGTATTTATTATTTTTGCCTTTCTGCATTTGATTGTCAGGTTTTTAACTAGGTGTACATGGTCAGTTTTGGTAAAGGTGCCATTCTTTTCTATCGCCATTAAATTTTTGCCAGAGTTCTATCATATCTAAGTTTTCTAAGATTTTATTCATCTTCTAACTTCCTTCTTGTTTATTTTGTGGCAATTAATCTAGTTCTGAGAGAGGGAAGCTGAAGTTCCTCATTATTAAAGTTTTGCTGTCTATGTCTCCTTATAATTCATTCAGCTTCTCCCCTTTATGAATTTAGATGCTACTTATTAGAGAACTGCAAATTAAAGAATCTCTGAGGAACCTCTTCACACTTCTCAGACTGGCCAATATGACCAGAAAGGACAATGATCAATGTTGAAAGGGAAGTAGGAAATCTAATATGTTGCTGGTGGAGCTGTGAACTCATCCAACCTTTCTGGAGAGCAATTTGGAATTAAGCCCAAAGGGCAACAAAAATGTGCATACCCTTTGATGAAGCAATACCACTACTAAGTCTACACCTTGAAGAGATTATGAAAAAAGGGTAAAAACATCACTTGTACAAAAATATTCATTGCAGCCCTGTTTGTGGTGGCAAAGAATTGGAAATTGATTAAACGTCCATCAATTGGGGAATAGTTTAATAAAGTGTAGTATATGTATGTGATGGGACACCATTGTTTTTTTTCTTACTCTGATTTTTTTCTTTTTTATTAAAGAAAAGATTTTATTTATTTTGAGTTTTGCAATTTTTCCTCTAATCTTGCTTCCCTCCCCCCCACCCCCCACAGAAATTAATTTGTCAGTCTTTACATTATTTCCATGCTGTACATTGATCCAAATTGAGTGTTATGAGAGAGAAATCATATCCTTCAGGAAGAAAGATAAAGTATAAGATATAACAAGATCAGACAATAAGATAACAGGTTTTTTTCCTCTAAATTAAAGGAATAGCCCTTGGTCTTTGTTCAAACCCCACAGTTCTTTCTTGATACAGATTTTATTGATTTTGCAAGACAGCCCCAAATTGTCCCTGTTGTTGCACTGATGAAATGAACAAGTCCATCAAGGTTGATCATCACCCCCATGTTGCTGTTAGGGTGTACAATGTTTTTCTGGTTCTCCTCATCTCACTCAGCATCAGTTCATGCAAATCCCTCCAGGCTTCCCTGAATTCCCATCCCTCCTGGTTTCTAATAGCACAATAGTGTTCCATGACATACATATACCATAGTTTGCCAAGCCATTCCCCAATTGAAGGACATTTACTTGATTTCCAATTCTTTGCCACCTCAAACAGGGCTTCATAATCTCTTCAGGGTATAGACCCAGTAGTGGTATTATCGCCCGCAATAGCTCTGGCGTGGGTCTAGACACGAATTTCCGAGAGTCAGGTTGGGTAGACAAACACATCCAAACATGAAAGGTTGGGAAGTGAAAATCTACCAACTTTATTTTTGGAAACTCAGACTTTTTATAGCAGAAGCTCATCTCAGGAATGACCAGTTAAAAGAGACCCAATTTTACAAGTTCTTGGGTAAATTTACAATATTTGTTCTTAGAAAAATGCATGCTTCTCCATCAAAGAAACCTTTTAAAACCATCCTGGAGCCACAGATTATCCTAGGTCAGGGTTCACTGGTGAGCCAATGGATCTATACAATGAGCAATAATCCACACATATTTTTGATGAAGAAGATCACTAAGGATATGTGAATATCACAGATTCCCCCTTCTTAGGCATGCTGAAGCTTTAGGCGGTGTGCCAAGACTTCTATGTTTTGTCCCAGTGACAAAAGACATTTAAGGCAAATGGGCAAATATCAATAATAATGCAAAGATACCAGGAAGCATGCTCACTAATAGGTTCATAAAATGAAAAGGATGAAAACTATTAACAAAGTTAAACAAATTATCAATACTTGAATCCATTTCCATTCTAGGTGCCAATGCAATATCATTAACAATTTTATGCAATTGATTCATATCCATAGGTATAGAATCATTATACCATATTCCATTCAAATAACCTTTATATTATCCCATGGAATAAGTGAAGTGTTATATTTTAAAAGAGTAACACAAATAGCAGAAAATCTATAAACACATTGCAATTGTTCATTACAGAAATTTGTAATGCATTAACCAAATGATAAAGATCTTCATTAATTCTCTCCTGAGCATCTTCTGATAATTATAGAATACATTTAGCTTCCAATTTTTTCTTTATTCCCTACTTGTACAGAAATAGTCACCGAAGTAGCTGCTAAAATGGCTGCTACGATACACAATGCAATTAACACATCTCTTCTGCCTAATTCTCTTTAATGTTTTTCCTAAGAACTCATGAGCAGGAGACATATACCAGCCTTCTACCTTGGTGGGTATTTTAGCAAATTTTGGTTTTCTTATCATGAAAACAACATCATCATCCTCCACTTCCTTATTTATAAATGCTTGAATACTGCAATTGTAACAGTTAACATTATATCTACCTTTTTTCTCTGATAATATTGACATCTTTGAAAGATCCTATCATGAAGGCAATATCTGGTCCTGTGCATGCAGTCACAGACAAATTCTTTTCTACATAAGATATTTTGTCCAACATCTTATTCCATTGTATAGTCTTTATCTCATCTATAGCTGCCATAGCCTTTCATATCTCTGAATTAGCTAACCCTATTTCTTGGAATATAATTGGTTTAATATAGTCTGGAATACCCCATGAAACAACTCTATCAGGAGAATTCCACACTTGTAGCAAAATAGAATGATCATAAATTCTTCTATTTGGGGTATGACAGGCAACCCAGGGTGAAAAACAGTCATTTTTGAAATCTCAAGCATGTAAATTTAAACAAGGAAATTTTGTAGGAAATATCTTTCTTCCTTCAATATTTTCTTCAAATGGAATTCCTAATATTTCTAAGGTCCTAAATGTTCCCATGTTATAAATATTTGGATGAGCTGAATGCTTAGTTTTACTTTATTTAACACATGGTTCAACCATACACGTTGTACAAAAACATATAGGTGTCACAGTATTTAAACAAGAGAAATTATGCCTAAATTTTCTTCTCAGCATCTCTTCTTTGATATCTCCAGTAGGAACTTTGTTATATCCCAAATAATCTTCATCTTACCCAATTAACACAATTTCAGCCATACTCTCTCCCCATTGTAGAGCAGTGACCCATGGAGAGTTTTGAACTTAGGTCCAATATTTAATTCCTTTTACAGTTCCCAGATTGTTCATGAGTCATAAATTGTCCCATTAAGTCCATGATGTATTATCCTATCATCTTTTCCTTTTCAATTTCTTAAGTGTAAATTATTCATTTTCTGTATTACTTGATTCACCTGGTCTGCATGGTCTGTTTCTTTCTGGTACCCAGATAGTTTCTCCATCTGTGGACAAAACAGAAGCATACCCTCAACCCCAAGTTAATAATGGATCCAGTCATTTTCATTGTTGATGTCTTAGGATCCTTCCACTGAATGCCCTTCTCTTCATGTTGCATATCCTTAAAAAAAATCTTTCTGCAGGTGTTAATTGTTTATCATTCAATGTTAAAAAATTCATGATATACAAGGCAAGATTTACTCTCCTTCCTTGTTTCCCCTTTGCCCCTATATATTCCCCCTTCTTTTGCACTTCCAGCAATCTCTTAAGATCTTTATATTTTCTTTCTATTAAAGCTTGACCAGTGGGGTTATAGGGAATACCTGTAATATGTTTTATATTGTAATATAGGCAGAATTGTTTAAATGTCATAGAAGTATATCCAAGGCCATTATCTGTTTTTATGAATTTTGGTATCCCTGTAATAGCAAAACAATGGAATAAATGATTAATCACACTTTGTGTGGCCTCTGAACTTTGTGCTGTTGCCATTGCACATGAACCAAATGTATCTACAGTAACATGAATGAATTTCATTTTTCCAAAAGATGTATAAAAGTCACATCTATCTGCCTCAATTCATTAGGAACTTGGCCTCTAGGATTCTCAGAATAATTTGGAGGGGTAGGTAAATATGGGATGCATAGTTGACAGAATATACCTATATTCCCTATTTGCTCTCTGGTGATTTTAAATTCCTTCCTTAATAAAGAGGCATTCTAGTGAAATTTTTTGTGACACTGCCTAGCTTGCTCTTCTACTAAGCTTATAAGAAATAGAAGGGTTAATTGATCAGCCCTATGATTGCCTTCATATATAGGCCCAGGCAATTCAGTGTGGGAATGTATATATTCAAAAAGGATTATATCTATCTCTTATAACTTCTTGTAACTCTTTAAAGACTTGATATAATTTTTCATCAGTGCCATGTTTAGTAAAAGCTGTTTCTATATATCTGACCACATGATAACTATACTTAGTATCTGTAAAAAATGTTAAGGGTTTGTAGCTGTTCTATTAATATCATTAATTAGGCATATAATTCATTGTTTTGTTTTGATTAAAAAATATTTTTTAATCGCATTTATACTTGAACCTACAGGTCTAGAATAAGGTCCATCACATTGTTCAAAAATTTCAGGAAACCTAGAGTGTCATAACTTCAGATATTTTCCTGCATTACCTCTGTAGAGCAATCAGTCATTAACTCCAGGCTTTGACATCATTACAGTAAAATAGCTTATATTGATAAAACTAGATCATATTACCTTTCAACATCTTGCTCATCAGTAAATTGCCTAACTATGGGTTACATAATTTTCAATCTCCCAATCATTTTTCAAAGCCTTTCACATTTATTCAGCATTATTGGAAATAATTGCAGTTAAGCTATAAATTCCCAATTTCTTATATAACCTTCTTCTAAGGTTGCCATTTTTGCTTTTTTAAAATTAAACATTAAATTCTTAACCTACATGAAACATGTTTTCATGCTGACATCTCATTCTCTTAAAGTTAATCTTATAACTAAATATCTGTTACACATAAATTTCTTTCACATCTTTATTTTATAAGCTTATTTTCCTCTTGTTCAAATACACTCCTATTTGCAAGAAGAAAATAAGATTCTCTATGAATTTAGTTTTATATATAATAATTTCAAAAAATCCAATGTAGTTTTATATATATATATATAGATAGATAGATAGATATATAATAATTTCAAAAAACTCAATGTAAAACTTTTACCAATGCCAGGGTTACAGGATGCATATATAATTTCTTCTTCTTAAATAACAGATATTAAATAAGTTACTTTGATCTTACACATAAATATTCCCTTTAAGAAACTCTGTGCAAGAGCACAGCTTTTCACAATCTCTGAGTCAAAAGACTTTGAGAAATATAACCTTGTTGGTAAGGTATTCTGCAGTTTTCTTATAACAAATCTTTACAAAGGTGATGGATGATACTTCAATTCATCCATTGTTTGTTACTGTAACACAATATTAAAACCTCAAAAAATTGTCTGAATCTATTCTTATACAAAGTTTACTAATTATACATACCACATTTCAATTTAATGTATATTCCCTTTACTCCCTAAAATTCTGTAGTACATAAAAATTTCTTGAGACCAAATGGTTCTAAAATCCCTTTTTATGTTTATAAAATTTTCTTTAAAGTTCTCTTAATAATCCTATAAATTCCAAACTCATATTCAAAATTACCTTAAATTATTTTCCTTTTCAAAATACAAAAGTTTGCAAATCCTTCTTATCTGTATCAGTGCTATTCTAACTTCTCAATGCTCTAACTTAAAAGAACTTTCTATCTTCACTGACAAAATGATGTTCTGGGAATGGGAGATTTCCTCACATTTTGAGATATCGAGGTGTAGTATGCACTAATTATTTACCTTTACTGTTTATCATTCCTTGCTCACCCCAAATTTTTTTATTATATCTATCTATATCTATATCTATATCTATATCCATATCTATACCTATGTCTATGTCTATATCTATATCTATATCTATATCTATATCTATATCTATATCTATATCTATATCTATATCTATCTATATATCTTGGTAATTAAGAGCAGTAATTTGATCAGACCAGAAAAGAGACACTAGAAAATAAGAGAAAATAATAGAACCCCTTCTCCTCCAAAAACAACATGATTCTCAGTAAAATCTCCTGTTTTGGCGCCAATCATGAGTTTTGGGGGAAAAAATCCAATTTTGAAAAAAAAAAGATCCAATTTTGAAAAAAGAGAATGGAAAGAAGATTGGCCAATCAGAACACAGAGAATAGCAGGCCTAAGAGACAACTGAGAGATTCTCTCTGCCTGTATTTTAAAGCAAACACATATAGACACATAAACAGAGTCAGACCATTTAGATTCAGAGAGGCCCCCCAAGTCTGGGGAAACCCCACTCTGCTCTCACACTAGAGGGTCCCTTTAAACATTACACAAAGATAAAAAACAACAGAATAACACCACCAAGGCGACAAATCTTCCAGGAAACCAGAGAAAAAATGCAGAGAAACTTCCATTTTTCACAGTACATTTTTCCATTCAAAGGTTTTGATATCTAACACTTCTTGATTTTAACTATAAATAACTATAACTTTTTAGAAGGCAAACAGTCACTCAAAAATCCCTCAGCCTAATTGGAATATTCCCTTTCCCCTATCAGCTTAGAGTAAACCAAATAACTTCAACAGCCCTAAATCTTTTCTGGGAGGAGGAGTCTTTTTTTTTAAGTCCTCAATTGTCCCATTATTTTTTGTAATAACCAAATTTTGTATTTTAAAATGAACCTGATTATCTTGTCTTTTTGAAATTAAACAGCATTTTAAAAAATTTAACATTTTATTTTATTTTATCAAGTATTCATGAAACAATTCTCTCGCTCTCTCTCTTACCTAGTGCTTTTTCTTAATTCCTCTCTCTCAGTTAACTTTAAGATCTAGATAAGCGAGCCATGAGCAAAAAAGCCATCTGATCTCTCACTACCCAGTGCCTCCTTTTTTCAGGCAGTTTTAGCCATGCCTGTTCATGTGCCTGTAAACTATACCCAATTTTATTATTTACTCCTGCCCCTGGACCAGTACTAGAAAGCATTTCAAATGTTATTCTTAACCCTGCTGCTTCATTTCTTTTAGGCTGACTAGTACAATTCTCAAAAAATTCAGTTTTCCATATTAAGTAATCTGGTGTAAGAGTAGTTTTTGCTACTTTGGTCCAATCTTCTGGGGCTAATATATGTCTACCTAATATTTCTATTTTATTCAAAACATATGGACTGGTTTTACCATAGATGCTTGTTGCTGATTTTAATTCTCTAAATGTTTTAAAATCTAAATTATTGTATTCTCTCAAAACAATCCCTGGAATCCTTGGATCAAGTTTCTCAAACAGGGGAAAAGAGAACAATGACTCTCTCATGTCCCATGGAATCTTCTCTCCCTTATCTATTGCTTTTCCAGTGGCTATTTGAACAATATTCATTCTTATTTTTGGTAACATTTTCTTCTTTAGACCAAAAAGGAGCAGAAGGTGGGTTATTAGAGTTAGGAGGAGGTGAAACTGGCTGGGGAGCCACCAACTCCAGAAGCCCAGGAACAGCAGCCCCTGTGGCATTCTAAGCGGGTGGGGCCAGGCCTCCCAGAGACTTGGTACAAGTTCCTATAGTGGGAGCCAGAGCCTGGAGGAGGCTTCTCCTGGGAAGGTAGGCCCCGTCACCTTGGCCTCCACACCCCTCCTTCCACCCAGAGGCAGACACAGGTCTGGAGGTGGCACTGGAGGTAAAAGCCACCACTCTTTTTTTACTCTTATCTTCCTGCTGAATAGCTTGAACATCTATATCAACTTTTAATATCCTCTGAACCAAAGGAACATCTTCAGTTGGAGTCAGGCAGATGTTTAAAATATTCCCCAATGATAAGACTCCTATAGGAAATGCCTCCTGACCTTTCTGTTTAAAATGTTCACTCATTGGTTTCCCCACAGTTTCCCATTTTTCAGTACTTTAATACTCCTGGAAACCAAGGACAACATTTTTGTACACATTCAACAAATTCTTCCATTCCACTTGTTTTGTTGTTATTAACAAGCCTCTTTCTTTAACTATCTGCTTTAGCACTTTCAAATCATGTCCTCTGTCCTTAGAATGTCTCTGTTCTATTTTAATGCTCTCTGTTTTAGACCCGATAAAAAAGTTAATTACCTTAATTGCCTGCAGTCCCTTTATGAGCACTCTTTTGACCCACAGGTGTCCAGACTTTATCTTTCCTTTCAAGATTGATTCCCCTCCAGGTCCAGCTGTCTGTCCGTCCCTCTGTCCATCTGTCAGTCTGTCTCTCATCAGTCCCTGTTCAGGCACCATCTATCACCCACAATAGCTCTGGTGTGGGTCTGGACATGAATTTCCGAGAGTCAGGTCAAATAGACAAACACATCCAAACACAAAAGGTTGAGAAGTGAAACTCTACCAACTTTATTTTTGGAAACTCAGACTTTTTATAGCAGAAGCTCATCTCAGGAATGACCAGTTAAAAGAGACCCAATTTTACAAGTTCTTGGGTAAATTTACAATATTTGTTCTTAGAAAAATGCATGCTTCTCCATCAAAGAAACCTTTTAAAACCATCCTGGAGCCACAGATTATCCTAGGTCAGGGTTCACTGGTGAGCCAAGGGATCCATACAATGAGCAATAATCCACACATATCTTTGATGAAGAAGACCACCAAGGATATGTGAATATCACTCCCTGGGGCTGGCCCTCTACAGGGTATGCTCATTTTTGTTGTCCTTTGGGTGCAGTTGCAAATTTCTCTCCAGAAAGGTTGGATGAGTTCACAGCTCTACCTAGTATTCCAGATTTCCCAGAACCCTTCCAACAATGATCGTTATCCTTTCTGATCATATTGGCCAGTCTGAGAGGTATGAGGTGGTATCTCAGAGAAGCTTTAATTTGCATTTCTCCAATAAGTAATGATTTAGAGCAATTTTTCATATGACTATGGATTGCTTTGATCTCCTTTTTCATAAATTGCCTTTGCATAACCTTTGACCATTTGTCAATTGGGGATTGGCTATTATGACTCAGTTCTTTGTATATTTTAGAAATGAGTCCTTTGTCAGAAACATTAGTTGTAAATATTGCTTCCCAGTTTACTACATTTCTTTTGATCTTGGTTACAGTGGTTTTATCTGTACAAGAGCTTTTTAATTTAATGTAATCAAAATCATCTAGTCTGTTTTTAGTAATGTTCTCTATCTCTTCCTTAGTCATAAGCTGCTCCCATTTCCATAGATCTGACGGGTAACCTAGTCCTTGATCTTCTAATTTGCTTATAGTATTGTTTTTTTATGTCTAAATCCTGTATGCATTTTGATCTTATCTTGGTATAGGGTGTGAGGTGTTGGTCTAATCTAAGCTTCTTCCATACTAACTTCCAATTTTCCAAGCAGTTTTTAGCAAAGAGAGAGTTTTTATTCCAATAGCTGGACTCTTTGGGTTTATCAAACAGCAGATTACTATAATCATTTCCTGCTATTGCTCCTAATCTATTCCACTGATTCACCACTCTATTTCTTAGCCAATATCAGACAATTTTGCTGATGAATGCTTTATAATATAATTTTCAATAGGGCAGGGCTAAGTCACCTTCTTTTGTACTTTTTTTTCATTAAATCCCTGGAAATTCTTGACTTTTTATTTCTCCATATGAATTTACTTACAACTTTTTCTAACTCCTTAAAGTAATTTTTTTTGGAATTTTGATTGGTAGGGCACTAAACAGGTAGTTTAGTTTTGGTACCATAGTCATTTTTAATATATTATTAGCAAATTAAATATATATTATTAGCAAATTAAATCAGATTTAAATAACTGGGCAAACTTCAACTATCCATGAACAGTTGAAGTTTGCCCAGTTATTTAAATCTGATTTAATTTGCTTGAGAAGTGTTTTATACATGTTTTCAAAAAGTTTCTGAGTCTGCCTTGGTAAATAGATTCCAAGGTATTTTATATTGTCTGTGGTTACTTTGAATGGGATTTCTCTTTCTAGCTCTTCCTGCTGTATCTTGCTAGTCATATATAGAAAAGTTGAGGATTTATGAGGGTTTATTTTATATCCTGCAACTTTACTAAAATTGCTAATTGATTCCAGTAGTTTTTTGCATGATTTCTTGGGATTCTCTAGGTATACTGTCATGTAATCTGCAAAGAGTGAGAGTTTTGTCTCCTCATTCCCAATTCTAATTCCTTCAACTTCTTTTTCTTCTCTTATTGCTGAAGTGAGCATTTCTAATATGATATTGAATAGTAGTGATCATAATGGGCATCCTTATTTCACCTCTGATCTTTTTGGGAATGCCTCTAGCCTCTCCTCATTGAATATAGTGCTTGTTGATAGTTTCAGATAGATACTGCTAATTATTCTAAGAAACAGTCCATTTATTTCTACACTCACTAGAATTTTTAGTAGGAATGGGTGCTGTATTTTGTCAAAAGCTTTTTCAACTTCTATTGATATGATCATATAAATTCTGATAGTTTTGCTGTTGATATAATTCATTATACTAACAGTTTTCCTGATATTGAACCAACTCTGCATTCCTGGGATGAATCCTATTTCATCAAAATGTAATGTATTATCCCAGTGATAACTTGTTGTAATCATTTTGCTAAGATTTTAAGATTTTTGCATCTATATTCATCAGGGAGATAGGTCTATAATTTTCTTTCTCTGTTTTAACTCTTCATGGTTTAAGTATCAGCACCATATTGGTCTCATAGAAAGAGTTAGGCAGAGTTCCATCTTCCCCTATTTTTCCAAAGAGTTTATATAGAATTGGAACCAATTGTTCCTTAAATGTTTGGTAGAATTCAATTGTGAATCCATCTGGCCCTGGAGACTTTTTTGTTAGGGAGTTCAATAATGTCTTGTTGAATTTCTTTTTCTTAGATAGGGTTGTTTAGGTTTTTAATCTCCTCTTCATTTAACCTGGGCAACTTATATTTTTGTAAATATTCATCCATTTCACTTAGATTGTCAAATTTATTGGCATAGAGTTGGGAAAAATAATTTTGAATTATTACTTCAATTTCCTCCTCATTGGTGGTGAGTTCATCTTTTTCATTTATGATACTAGCAATTTGGTTTTCTTCTTTCTTTTTTTAATGAAATTGACCAGAGGTTTATCAATTTTATTGGTTTTTTTCATAAAACCAACTTTTGGTTTTATTTATTCATTCAATAGTTTTCTTGCTTTCAATTTTATTAATTTCTCCTTTAATTTTTAGAATTTCTAATGTGCTATTTAATTGGGGGTTTTTAATTTGTTCTTTCTCTAATTTTTTAGTTGCATATTTAGTTCATTGATTTCCTCTTTCTCTAATTTATTCATGTAAGCATTTAAAGATTATAATATATTCCCTGACAGCTGCTTTGAGTGAATCCCATAGGTTTTGGTATGTTGTTTCATTATTGTCATTATCTAGGATAAAAAGATTAATTCTTTCTATAATTTTTTTTTGATCCACTCATCCCTTAAAATGGGGTTATTCAGTTTCCAATTGGTTTTGAGTCTATACCTCCCTGGGCCAATATTGCATATGACTTTTATGTGATCTGAGAAAGGTGTATTCACTATTTCTGCCTTTCTGCAGTTGATCATTAGGTTTTTATGCCCTAGTACATGGTCAGTTTTTGTATAAGTGCCATGTACTGCAGAGAAAAAGGAATATTCCTTTCTATCCCCATTCAATTTCCTCCATAAGTCTACCATATCTAATTTTTCTAACAATCTATTTACCTCCTTAACTTCTTTCTTGTTTATTTTTTATTGGATTTATCTAGATCTGAGAGTGGGATGTTGAGGTCTCCCACTAGTAGAGTTTTGCTGTCTATGTCTTCCTGTAGTTCTTTCAGCTTCTCCTCTAAGAATTTGGATGCTGTCCCACTGGGTGCATATATATTCAGTATTGAAATCACTTTATTATCTATGGTGCCTTTTAGGAGAATATATGTTCCCTCCTTATCTCTTTTATCGATATCTATTTTTGCAGCTGCTTTGTCTGAGATAAGGATTGCTACCCCTGCTTTTTTCACTTCAATTGAAGCAAAATGTATTTTGCTCCAACCTTTTACCTTTACTCTATATGTATCTCTCTGCTTCAAATGAGTTTCTTGTAAGCAGCATATTGTGGGATTCTGGTTTTTAATCCACTCTGCTATTCGCTAACATTTTAAGGGAGAGTTCATCCCATTCACATTCAAAGTTTTTTTGCCCTCCATGCTATCTTCCCTCTATTTGCATTTTTCCCCTTCCCCCTTATCTGTATTCCCCAGCATTTTGTTTCTGAATATCACCCCCCTTCAGTGTGTTTGCCCTCCTATATCCACCCTTCCCTTTTCTTTCCCCTTTCCCTTTTTCCCTTTTCTCTTCCCTTCCTTTTATTAGTTCCCCTTTTTCCCTCCCCCTCCCTTTCTCCATCCCCCCCTCCCCCTTTCCCCTTTTAAAACTTGAGAGGTTAGAAGTTTTTTAACTTAACTGAGTATGTGTGCAAGTTGACTTTAAGCCAAGTCTGATGAGAAGAAGATTCAGGTGGTTCTCACCTCCTCCCTTCTTCCCCTCTATTACCATAGGTATTTTGTACCTCTTAGTGTAATGAGATTTACCCCCATTCAATCCCCTCCCTCCTCCTGTCTCTTTCCTGTCCCTCCTTTTTTTTTAGGTTTCTGCAAGGCAAATGAGATTAAGTGGCTTGCCCAAGGCCACACAGCTAGGTAATTATTAAGTGTCTGAGACTGGATTTGAACCTAGGTACTCCTGACTCCAGGGCTAATGCTTTATCCACCTAGCTGCCCCTCCTGTCCCTCTTTTTAAGGAGGAAGTATTTTTAAATCATTCTATCTGAGTCATAGAAAATTCTGAGTATCCATCACTTCTAGCTAAGTACATTCTATCTAATAGAATTACAGTTCTTGAGAGTTATTAGAGTCTTTCTCACAAATAGGGTTATAGCTAGTTTCTTCCCACTGGATAGCAGTCTCATGGATAAGTCATGAGTGTCCATCACTTCTGGCTAGGTATATTCTCTCTGTTAGAGTTACAATCCTCAAGAATTATGAGAATCCTTTCCCCATGCTGGGATATAGCCAGTTTCAACTTATTAGATAGCAATTTTTTTTCTTTACCCCGTTTTTATTTTTGTTTTTAACCTTTTCATGTGTCTCTTGAACCTCCTTTTTGATGTCTGAATTTTCTATTTAGCTCTCTTCTTTTCACTGGGAATATTTGAAATTCTTCCATTTCATTAAATGCCCATCTTTTCCCCTGAAAAAAAGAAGTCTCGGCTTTGCGGGATAGTGGATTCTTGGCTGCATTCCAAGCTCCTTTGCTCTTTGGAATATCTCATTCCAGGCCTTCAATCCTTTAATGTTGATGCAGTCAGGTCCTGCATAATCCTTACTGTGGCTCCTTAGTTTTTAAATTGTTGCTTTCTGGCTGCTTGAAGGATTTTCTCTTTCATCTGATTCTAGAATTTAGCCACAATATTCCTTGGTGTTTTCATTTTAGGATCTTTTTCTGGAGGGGGATCAATGTATTCTTTGAATATTACTTTGCCCTCTGGTTCCATGATATCAGGGCAATTTTCCATCACTAGATCCTGTAATATTAAGTCCAGGCTTTTTTTTCTCTTCAATGTTTTCAGGAAGTCTAATAATTCTCAGGTTGCCCCTCCTCGATGTATTCTCGAGGTCAGTGGTTTTGCTGATGAGGCATTTTACATTTTCTTCTATTTTTTTTCTATTTTTTAATTTTGTTTAACAGGCTCTTGCTAGCTGTCTCATGAAGTCATTAGTTTCCGCAGACTCCATTTTTTTTTGGAGGGGAGTTTTCTTCATTTACCTTTTGCAACTCCTTTTCCAATTGGTCAATTCCACTTTTTGAAAGAGCTTTCCATTTGACCAATTGAGCTTTTGAGAGAACTATTTTCTTTTTACATTTGCCCATTTGAGTATCTGAGAAAATTATTCTCATTTTGTGTTTGTCCAATTGTATTTTCCATTGATTTGTTTTCTTGTTGCAAGGTGTTAATTGACTCTCCCAGATTTTCCAATTGATTTTTAAACTC
The DNA here is from genome assembly GCF_037893015.1 of Macrotis lagotis. Classification (NCBI taxonomy): domain Eukaryota; kingdom Metazoa; phylum Chordata; class Mammalia; order Peramelemorphia; family Peramelidae; genus Macrotis; species Macrotis lagotis. The sequence goes on from NC_133660.1 coordinate 125,364,076, forward strand.
CTTCCTTATTTCTTCAAAGGAATCTTTCTGTGCTGGAGACCAGATCATATTCTCCTCAGAGGTTCTAGGTCTCTCTGAGCTGGGGTCTTTTCCTACCAAGAATTTTTCTATGGATCTACCTTTCCGCTGACCTTTCTTCATTTTGCTATGACCTTGGGTTGGGGAGGGGCTGCTTCACAGAGGTTGGGTGTTGGGATCCCTAGAGGCTTTACTCACTGAGTGTAATATCTCCAGCTGGCCAGTGGGGGTGCTAGAGGATTTGCTCACTGAGTGTAATTTCTACAGCTGGCCAGTAGGAGGTGCTGGTTGCTTTCTCTGGAGTATCTGTGACCTTGATTGAGGCCTTCCCCCTTAGCCTAGAGGCCGTGATTGAACCTGTTAAATACTTTTGCCTTCAATCAATGGTGGGCTCTACCCTGAGGTGAGGTCATCCCTCTCCCTATTGTAATCTGGGCTGGTTCTTCTGCTCACACACCTGTGCCTGGGGCAGAAGTAGTCTGTAATTGTATTTGCTCTGGGAAGAGGCCTCAGCCAATGGAGGCGTGGACTAAGAATTCCTCACATCAGAGGAACCCCAGGATGATGTCTGAAGCTCTCCTGCCCTGGAGCTCTCCCCCCAGCCCTACCAGCAACCTCCAGAAGATCAGCACCAACACCTCTGCTCTGTAGTTGCCCCAAGTTCCCATGGTCTAGCCCGGCTGCTGATCTATCAGGTCCTGCTCTTGAGCCCTCAGGCTCCCCAGGATCCAACACTATAGCTAATCAGGCTGTCTGTGCCTGGACTCACTCACAACTGCAGAAGACAAATCCTGAGGTAAATGTTCTTCTCCCAGCATTTCTTTCTGGTTTTTGTGCCTTGGATTTCTGTAAAGAGGTTTGTTTCATATTGTAGATGGGGAAATATCAGAAGACTTTAGAACTCTGCTTGTCTTCTCTCAGCCATCTTGGTTGGAAGTCAACACTATTGTTCTACTAGAAACCAGGAGAGATGGAAATGCAGGGAAGCTGGAAGGATTTGCATGAATTGATGCTGAGTGAGATGAGCAGAACCAGCAGAACATTGTACACCCTAACAGCAACATGGGAGTGATAATCAATGATAATGGACTTATTCATTCCATCAATGCAACAATCAGGCACAATTCTGGGATATCTGTGATAGAGAATACCATCTGTGTCCAGAGAAAGAATTGTGGAGTTTAAACAAAGACCAAAGACTAATACTTTAATTTGAAAAAAATCATTATTATGTAAACTTGCTATCTCTTATACTTTATTTTTTCCCCTTAAGAATATGATTTCTCTTTCATCCCATTCAACTTAGATCAGTGTATACCATGGAAACAATGTAAAGACTAATAGACTACCTTCTGAGGGGATGGGGCGAGGGAAGCAAGATTAGGGGGAAAATTGTAAAATTCAAAAACTAAATAAATTTTTAAAAAAGAATTTACTGGGGTGGCTAGGTGGTGCAGTAGATAGAACACCAGCTCTGGAGTTAGGAGTACCTGAGTTCAAATCCATCCTCAGACACTTCATAATTACCTAGCTGTGTGGCCTTGGGCAAGCCACTTAACCCCATTGTCTTGCAAAAAAAAGCCTAAAAATAAATTTACCACTATTTTTATATATGTTTAATAAGTTATAACTTCATTATCCATGTTGTCTTTTAAGAAAATGTAGTTTACTTCCTTAGTACATTTAATGTCTACCCCTGATTATTTTTATTTTGATCAATGCACAATATATTTTGCCTTTTATCTTTATCCTGTGTTTATCTCTCTGATTCAGATGTGTCTTATAAACAACATATTGTAAGATTCTGGTTTTTAATCCATTCTGCTATCTGCTTTCATTTTATGGGAAAGTTCATCCCATTCACATTTACAGTTAAGATTATTAATCCTGAATTTCCCTCCATGTTATCTTTTCCCATTTATACTTTTCTCTTTCCTTTCCTCTTATTCCTCCTCAGCAATGTTTTACTTCCTTTCCCCTTTAATTTTTCTTTTAAAATTTTAACTTTCAGTTTATTTTCACTTATATCTTTTGCTTTTTCTTTAATTAGTTCCTTCTTTCCTTTTCTCTCCCTTCCTTCCACTCATCCCCCACCTCCCTGTACAATGGAATAGATTTTTAATCCAAATTAGGAATTTATCTCATTCCTCTCTGGGCCAAATCTATTGAATAGGATTTGCTCAGTTTTTATACCCTCCCTTCATTCCCTCAACTATAATAGATCTTTGTATCTTTTCCAGGCTCTTTTTTTATCTAGATTTTCTGATAGACTAATAATTAATAAATTATCTCTTCAGGATCTATTTTCCAGGTCATTTCTTTTTCCTAAAAAGTATTAACTTTTCTTTAATTTTTTCAGTCTTTTTACTTCATTTAATGTAATCTTGGTATTATTTATCCACTAATGTGTAGCCTTCTCCTTCTTTTAATGTTTTTATTGTTTTAACCCTATCTTGTACTTATATCCCTTTTATCAAATCATACTCCTTTTAAATTACCTGATAAGAGTATTTTCAATCAATCAAAAGTTGCTTGCTTGCTTGATAAGCTCTAAATACTATCAATCAAATGTTGATTGAGTACTTGATTGATAAGCACAGTTGCCTTATAGTCATTAAATATTCTTCCCTCTTCTGTCTCATTAGAAATACACTTCTTAAGAGCCATGAATCAAATTAAATTACAGTCACTTTATTCCTTACCTTCTCTTCAAGTACCCCACATGGACCCACAATTCACATGAGCCATGGCATCATGAAAAGCCAAATCATTTCATGAAACATTTGTACCACCCCTAACCACCCCCCCCCCCGCATTCTCTCTTCCATATTTGTCCCCTTTAGCTTCCCAACCATGGTATTTTAACTAAAGTATGACTTAACATAAGATCACTTTCTAATCTCTTTATTTCAAACCCTCTGCCCAAAAGGTACTACAAACTTCTAAGTATCTAGTGAAGTAAAGTCACTTCTAATTTAATTAACTATAGAATCTCTAAGTTCTCTAAGTACTGGAACACTCCAAAGGTCTCTCTTAAGAACTTTACAATTAATTGAAAAGGTATGAGAGACACTGACTTAGGACCACCCAGTATAGGATGCCTTCATCAGAGAAAGTGCTGAGCTCTATGAGCAAGACAGAATTAAAGTAGATCAGAGGAAACATGAAACACATAAGTTCAGAGTTAACACCCCAACTTTTCACCTGGACTATTTGTCTCAAATATAATGATATTATTTTGTTCTTTTTCAACCATACCAATGTCCTCTAAATTCAGTTTCTTCAATTATATTCAACACTTTACCTATCCTAAGAGACATACCATTCTCAAGCATTACAAATGTTATCTTTCCTTGTAGGATTGCATACAATTTAATGTTCTTGATTATCATGAGTTTTGTTTTGTTTTTCCCCCTTTCTGTTTACCATTTTATGTATCACTTGAGTCTTGTATTTGAAGATTGAATTTTCTGTTCAGTTCTGGTCCTTTTATCAGGAAATTTTGGGAGTTCTCTATTGAACCTTTTCCCTAACACAATAAACTGAATTTTGAAAATTAATAAATTCTTGGTTTTAATCCAAGGTCCTTTGCCCTCTGAAATTTGGTATTTCAGTGTTTGGTATTCCAGTCCTTCAGTATTGAAGCTGATAAGTCCTATGTAAGACAGTGTTTCCTTTGTTTTTAAAATTGCTTCTTTTTTTTTTTAGTGCTTGCAGTAATTTCTCCTTTGAGAATTGTGGAATTTAACTGTAGTAGTCCTTGGAATTTTTATCCTGGGGTCTCTTCCTAGAGGAGTTGTATTTATTCTTTCAATGGCTATTTTGTTTTCTTGATCTAGCAGATTTGGATGGTTTTCCCTTATAATTTTCTGAAAAAATATTTTCCAGGCTCTTATCTGGATTTTCTATTAGATTAATAATTAATAAATTATCTCTCCTGGATCTCTTTTCCAGGTCATTTGTTTTTCCTTTTTGTTCTTTTTTTTTTTTTTTTTTGCAAGGCAAATGGGGTTGCCCAAGGCCACACAGCTAGGTAATTATTAAGTGTCTGAGGCCAGATTTGAACTCAGGTACTCCTGACTCCAGGGCTGGTGTTCTATCCACTGCACCACCTAGCTACCCATCATTTGTTTTTCCTAAAGAGCATTTACATTTTCTTCAGTTTTTTTTCAGCCTTTTTACTTTGTTTGATGGAATCTTGGTGTCTCATAGAGTCACTGGTTTTTGTTACTCCAGTGCTAAGTTTTATGGTTTTTTCAGTTAGTTTTTGCATTTTCTTTTTCAACTTGGTTAATTTTTACTTTTTGCTGAGTTGTATTCCCTTTCCAGTTGGTCAATTTGAGTTTTAGATGAGTTGTTTTCCTTTTCCAGTTGTTCGATTTAAGTCTTAGATGAGTTGCATTTCTTTTTCCAGTTGGTCGATTTGAGTTTTAGATGAGTTGCATTCCTTTTTTCAGTTAGTCATTTTATTTTTTGAAGAGTTACATGCTTTTTCCAGTTGACTACTTTTACTTCTAAAGCAATTGATTTCTTTGGTCAATTTTTCATAATTTTCCTGCATGACTTTCATTTTTTCTTTCTATTTTTCTTCTTCCTCTTCTTTGATATTTAAATTCTTTTTAAAGCCCATCTAAGGGGTTTTTCAATTTGAGTCCAATTCATAGACTTCTTTGAGACTTCTTAGGTAGGTAATTTTTCACTACTTTCTTCTTCAGAGGTGGCAATTTTGTCATCTTTATTTACATAGTAGCTTTCTATTGTTAGTCCTCTTTTAGGTGATTTTTGCTTATTTTGATTGTTTGAGCTGTGTTTCTGGGGCATAGGAAATATAGACCCAAGCTTTTTGTTCTGGGGTATGGTTCTGATCCCCAGTTTCTCATTGGCCAAGATGTTGCCTATGCAGCTCAGGCATTGCCTTTGCAGAGATTTGTTTCCTCCTTTATGTATAGCTCTACCTATGTAGTGGTTTGCTCCCAACCCAGTCTTGTCTTTTGTCCCAGTAATCCCAGAATTCAGACTTGGTTTGGGGTTGGGACACTCCCTCCTGGCTTGCTATTTAGCTGCCAGAACAAATGCTGTTGTCAAGCTGTCTGGACCCGGAATGCACTGTGGCTAAAAATCTCTTGCTGGCTTTCCTACTCTCCCACCTAATTGGACTTTATCTTTTCTCCCCAAAAGACAGATGTTCACTGGAGATCATCCATGATGTCTCCAGTTGAAAACTTGTTTCAATCTTGTCTTTTTTTTGGGAGGGGGATCTATAGCTCTAATGTCTGTGGGAAATTAGGTTGATTTTTTTAAATTTAGATGAATTATTTCACAGGACGTTTTTCAAACATCTTTCCATAAAACACACATTTTCTTACCTGTAACTTCACAAAAAGGAGTGAGGAAACAAAGAAGGATAGAGTTGCTGGTTACAGAAGACCCAGGTACTAAAGAACAATAAAAAGTTTGCTTCATTTCATAAAACGAACATGTTTTAAGTTTTATTAATTAAAAACCCATAGGTTGATGACAGTGAGCTGTCCTCAGTGCAATGGTAGAAGGTTCAGTGGAAGAGAGAGAAAGGAAGAGTTCATTTTTTAAGGAGACCAATATATCAGCTATTTCTCCATCCCTAATGATTCCAGCATTCAGAGCTTCTCACTGATCCACTGTGTGATTTCTTCTACCAGATTACACTTCAGTTGAACTCATGGTTTTTTCCCAAATTTGTGGAGGTGTTCAACTGTTTGTTTTTCAATTAATGTCAAACTGAATCAGGATTTTGCTTAAAGCAATGGAACCATAATGGGGCCTTTAAGAGCACAAATATTTCTTACCTCTACTATTCATGGAAACCTGGTTTCCACTCCACCTTCCCAAAATAATTAACCCTGGTCACTGAAGTATCATAGTTCTCATTCTCTCTCTCTCTCTGTCTCTCTCTCTCTCTCTCTCTCTCTCTCTCTCTCTCTCTCTCTCTCTCTCTCTGGCAAAATTAGATAGAATGGATAGGAGCTTGAAAAAGCAAATTTATATTCAATAATATTATAGCATCTTAATGTCTAGAGTTGTGCAAAGGGGACAGAGATGCCTCAAGTAGATAGTGGGTTCAGACTGATTGCTTATGTGTCTGTTCTTTGGTTCTGGAGATTACTGTTCAAGTCTAAGCTTGATATTTTCTGCAACTCTAAGATTCCTCAATATTTGCTCTACATTTATTGTAACTTCTTTCCATTTCCAAAACCAAAGATTTTATTCCCATATGTGGCAAAAAAATGGGTTTTTACTAGAAAGCACTGTACTTCACCTAGCAAAGTAAAATCTTGGGAGAAGTGGAGAAAAAAAATGCATTGTGTGCAGGAAAGTATCCCTAGAATTGATGCCCTTGCCTATCTTTCTTTTTATGTTGATCTTCAGTACTAGATTGAATATTTTGTGGAGTCAGGTGAGTGGCATGTTCTTGAGTTTCCAAAACTCTCTACTTCACAGGACTTTTTTCCATACATGAAGCAATGATCAATAAAACATATATTTCCCTACCTGTAGCTTCACAAAATTCTGGGAGACCACGAAGAAAGGTTGAACTGCCTGCTACAGAAGATCCAGGTACTAAAGAACAATAAAAATTTTGTTTTCTTTCATGAAATGAATATGTTTTAAGTCATATCAATTATGCACCTATAAGTTGATGACAATGAGCTGTCTTCACTGGGGTGGTAGAAGGTTCAGTGGGATGGAGAGAAGAAGAGTTCATTTTTTTAAGGAGACCAGTATATCAACTATTTGTCCATCCCCAAATGATCCCAGCATCCAGAGCTCCTCACTGCTCCACTGTATGATTTCTTTTACCAGATTTAGCTTTGACTGAACTCATGATTTTTTCAGGTTTGTGGTATTGTTCAATTGTTTGCTTGTTTTTCAGTTAATGATAACCTGAATTCAGGATGTTTCTTAAAAGAACAAAGCCCTAATGGGACCTTTAAGAGAACAAATATTTCCTCTCTCTACAATTCACAAAAACCTGGCTTCCACTCCATCTCCCTGAAACATTTCATCCTGATCATTGATGTATCATCATTCTCTGTCTCTCTGGCAAAACTAGATACAATGAACAGAAGCTTGAAAAGCAAATTTACGTTTGATATAATTATAGCATCTTAACCCTTATAGCTATCCAAAAGAGAACAGAGATGGCTTAGTAGACAGTGGGTCTAGTCTGAATGCTTATGTGGCTGCTATATAATTGTGGAGATTCCTATTCAGGCCTGAGCTGGATCAGATGTCCTTGTTATGCTCTCCAACTCTAGGATACCATGATTCCTCCAGATTGAGCTGATTTCTTGACATATATTATAAAATTGGATTTTTAAGAAGAATTATTTTGCTGTACCTAGGACTTTTCCTTACTGAGCAAAAGTCTGGAAGAAATGAAGTGAAAATATGGAAGAAGATATTCCTAAGATTTATTCACTCTTTTTTAAAACTGTGGGAAATCTGTTGAATGTTCTCAATTGGAAGTGTTTCTCATTATGTTGGCCTCTAATAGTAAACTGAATATTTTTCATACTCAAGTGAGTCACATGTCCTTGATTTTTCAAACCTCCATTGCTAATGTTTCTACTCAAGGCCCATCTATACATATAATAGATACTTTCCTGTAACTTCACAAAAACCAGTGAGGAAACAAAAAAGGGTAGAGTTGCTGGTTACAGAAGACCCAGGTACTAAAAAACAATAGAAAGTTTGTTTCATTTCATAAAACAAGCATGTTTTAAGTTTTATTAATTAAAAACCCATAAGTTGATGAGAGTGAGCTGTCCTCAGTGCAATGGTAGAAGGTTCAGTGGAACAAAGAGAAAGGAAGAGTTCATTTTTTTTAAGGAGACCAATATATCAGCTGTTTGTCCATCCCTAATGATTCCAGCATTCAGAGCTTCACCATTGCTCCACTGTGTGATTTCTTCTACCAGATTACACTTCAGTTGAACTCATGGTTTTTTCCCAAATTTGTGGAGGTGTTCAACTGTTTGTTTTTCAATTAATGTCAAACTGAATCAGGATTTTGCTTAAAGCAATGGAACCATAATGGGGCCTTTAAGAGCACAAATATTTCTTACCTCTACTATTCATGGAAACCTGGTTTCCACTCCACCTTCCCAAAATAATTAACCCTGGTCACTGAAGTATCATAGTTCTCATTCTCTCTCTCTCTCTCTGTCTCTCTCTCTCTCTCTCTCTCTCTCTCTCTCTCTCTCTCTCTGGCAAAATTAGATAGAATGGATAGGAGCTTGAAAAAGCAAATTTATATTCAATAATATTATAGCATCTTAATGTCTAGAGTTGTGCAAAGGGGACAGAGATGCCTCAGTAGATAGTGGGTTCAGACTGATTGCTTATATGTCTGTTCTTTGGTTCTGGAGATTACTGTTCAAGTCTAAGCTTGATATTCTCTGCAACTCTAAGATTCCTCGATATTTGCTCTACATTTATTGTAACTTCTTTCCATTTCCAAAACCAAAGATTTTATTCCCATATGTGGCAAAAAAATGGGTTTTTTACTAGAAAGCACTGTACTTCACCTAGCAAAGTAAAATCTTGGGAGAAGTGGAGAAAAAAAATGCATGTGTGCAGGAAAGTATCCCTAGAATTGATGCCCTCGCCTATCTTTCTTTTTATGTTGATCTTCAATACGAGATTGAATATTTTGTGGAGTCAGGTGAGTGGCATGTTCTTGATTTTCCAAAACTCTCCACTTCACAGGACTTTTTTCCATACATGAAGCAATGATCAATAAACCACATATTTCCCTACCTGTAACTTCAAAAAATTCTGGGAGACCACGAAGAAAGGTTGAACTGCCTGCTACAGAAGATCCAGGTACTAAAGAACAATAAAAATTTTGTTTTGTTTCATGAAATGCATATGTTTTAAGTCATATCAATTATACACCTATAGGTTGATGACAATGAGCTGTCTTCACTGGGGTGGTAGAAGGTTCAGTGGGATGGAGAGAGGAAGAGTTCCCTTTTTTAAGGAGACCAGTATATCAACTATTTGTCCATCCCCAAATGATCCCAGCATCCAGAGCTCCTCACTGCTCCACTGTATGATTTCTTTTACCAGATTTAACTTTGACTGATCTCATGATTTTTTTCAGGTTTGTGGTATTGTTCAATAGTTTGCTTGTTTTTCAGTTAATGATAACCTGAATTCAGGATGTTTCTTAAAAGAACAAAGCCCTAATGGGACCTTTAAGAGAACAAATATTTCCTCTCTCTGCAATTCACAAAAACCTGGCTTCCACTCCATCTCCCTGAAACATTTCATCCTGATCATTGATGTATCATCATTCTCTGTCTCTCTGGCAAAACTAGATACAATGAACAGAAGCTTGAAAAGCAAATTTATGTTTGATATAATTATAGCATCTTAACCCTTATAGCTATCCAAAAGAGAACAGAGATGGCTTAGTAGACAGTGGGTCTAGTCTGAATGCTTATGTGGCTGCTATATAATTGTGGAGATTCCTATTCAGGCCTGAGCTGGATCAGATGTCCTTGTTATGCTCTCCAACTCTAGGATACCATGATTCCTCCAGATTGAGCTGATTTCTTGACATATATTATAAAATTGGATTTTTAAGAAGAATTATTTTGCTGTACCTAGGACTTTTCCTTACTGAGCAAAAGTCTGGAAGAAATGAAGTGAAAATATGGAAGAAGATATTCCTAAGATTTATTCACTCTTTTTTAAAACTGTGGGAAATCTGTTGAATGTTCTCAATTGGAAGTGTTTCTCATTATGTTGGCCTCTAATAGTAAACTGAATATTTTTCATACTCAAGTGAGTCACATGTCCTTGATTTTTCAAACCTCCATTGCTAATGTTTCTACTCAAGGCCCATCTATACATATAATAGATACTTTCCTGTAACTTCACAAAAACCAGTGAGGAAACAAAAAAGGGTAGAGTTGCTGGTTACAGAAGACCCAGGTACTAAAAAACAATAGAAAGTTTGTTTCATTTCATAAAACAAGCATGTTTTAAGTTTTATTAATTAAAAACCCATAAGTTGATGAGAGTGAGCTGTCCTCAGTGCAATGGTAGAAGTTTCAGTGGAACAAAGAGAAAGGAAGAGTTCATTTTTTTTAAGGAGACCAATATATCAGCTGTTTGTCCATCCCTAATGATTCCAGCATTCAGAGCTTCACCATTGCTCCACTGTGTGATTTCTTCTACCAGATTACACTTCAGTTGAACTCATGGTTTTTTCCCAAATTTGTGGAGGTGTTCAACTGTTTGTTTTTCAATTAATGTCAAACTGAATCAGGATTTTGCTTAAAGCAATGGAACCATAATGGGGCCTTTAAGAGCACAAATATTTCTTACCTCTACTATTCATGGAAACCTGGTTTCCACTCCACCTTCCCAAAATAATTAACCCTGGTCACTGAAGTATCATAGTTCTCATTCTCTCTCTCTCTCTCTCTCTCTCTCTCTCTCTCTCTCTCTCTGGCAAAATTAGATAGAATGGATAGGAGCTTGAAAAAGCAAATTTATATTCAATAATATTATAGCATCTTAATGTCTAGAGTTGTGCAAAGGGGACAGAGATGCCTCAGTAGATAGTGGGTTCAGACTGATTGCTTATATGTCTGTTCTTTGGTTCTGGAGATTACTGTTCAAGTCTAAGCTTGATATTCTCTGCAACTCTAAGATTCCTCGATATTTGCTCTACATTTATTGTAACTTCTTTCCATTTCCAAAACCAAAGATTTTATTCCCATATGTGGCAAAAAAAATGGGTTTTTTACTAGAAAGCACTGTACTTCACCTAGCAAAGTAAAATCTTGGGAGAAGTGGAGAAAAAAATGCATGTGTGCAGGAAAGTATCCCTAGAATTGATGCCCTTGCCTATCTTTCTTTTTATGTTGATCTTCAATACGAGATTGAATATTTTGTGGAGTCAGGTGAGTGGCATGTTCTTGATTTTCCAAAACTCTCCACTTCACAGGACTTTTTTCCATACATGAAGCAATGATCAATAAACCACATATTTCCCTACCTGTAACTTCAAAAAATTCTGGGAGACCACGAAGAAAGGTTGAACTGCCTGCTACAGAAGATCCAGGTACTAAAGAACAATAAAAATTTTGTTTTGTTTCATGAAATGCATATGTTTTAAGTCATATCAATTATACACCTATAGGTTGATGACAATGAGCTGTCTTCACTGGGGTGGTAGAAGGTTCAGTGGGATGGAGAGAGGAAGAGTTCCCTTTTTTAAGGAGACCAGTATATCAACTATTTGTCCATCCCCAAATGATCCCAGCATCCAGAGCTCCTCACTGCTCCACTGTATGATTTCTTTTACCAGATTTAACTTTGACTGATCTCATGATTTTTTTCAGGTTTGTGGTATTGTTCAATTGTTTGCTTGTTTTTCAGTTAATGATAACCTGAATTCAGGATGTTTCTTAAAAGAACAAAGCCCTAATGGGACCTTTAAGAGAACAAATATTTCCTCTCTCTACAATTCACAAAAACCTGGCTTCCACTCCATCTCCCTGAAACATTTCATCCTGATCATTGATGTATCATCATTCTCTGTCTCTCTGGCAAAACTAGATACAATGAACAGAAGCTTGAAAAGCAAATTTATGTTTGATATAATTATAGCATCTTAACCCTTATAGCTATCCAAAAGAGAACAGAGATGGCTTAGTAGACAGTGGGTCTAGTCTGAATGCTTATGTGGCTGCTATATAATTGTGGAGATTCCTATTCAGGCCTGAGCTGGATCAGATGTCCTTGTTATGCTCTCCAACTCTAGGATACCATGATTCCTCCAGATTGAGTTGATTTCTTGACATATATTATAAAATTGGATTTTTAAGAATTATTTTGCTGTATCCAGGACTTTTCCTTACTGAGCAAAAATATGGAAGAAATGAAGTGAAAATATGGAAGTAGATATTCCTAAGATGTATTCACTCTTTTTTAAAACTGTGAGAAATCTGTTGAATGTTCTCAATTGGATGTGTTTCTTATTATGTTGGCCTCTAATACTAAATTGAATATTTTTCATACTCAAGTGAGTCACATGTCCTTGATTTTTTAAACCTCCATTGCTAATGTTTCTACTCAAGACCCATCTATACATATAATAGACACTTTCCTGTAACTTCACAAAAACCAGTGATGTGGCAAAAAAGAGGTCATTTGCCATTTTCAGATAACCCAGGTATAGTAAAATAAGAAAAGATGTGCATATAATTGTTTTAGGCATTGTTACCATGAAGTAAACCCTATTATGATAAAGGTAGTTTAATGGAGTGGTTGAAAATTGTATGGGAAGAATTAAATAAGGCTCAGTAAGATGGAAAGAGGTAATGGAGACAATGAATTCAGACTACTTCTTTTTAAAGTATTTCTAGGAAAGGGGAGGAAAAGCTTTGTTCATAATCTTTTATCCTTATTTTTTTCCTCTTAATCTGGTTCTTCATACTCACATGCCTTTCAGACCCTCTACCCTTCATTTCTCTCCATGGTCATTACATCTGCAATGGTGACACAAATGCCTTAATGAATCAACTTAACTCTAATCTAGTCTTCAGTCCTTAGACACCTTGTCTTATCATCCACCACATCTTGCCAAACCTGAATATGGAAGTGCTCAGATCATCTTTTCCCCTTCTATTCTACTCATGTGCTAATAAATGGATCTGGAGGAAATAATGAAATCATGCTAACAGATCAACTATAAATTTATGTTATCTAATTTCAATGAAGCCTTCACTATAGCAAGATAAATTTTTATTCCAATATCTAAAGTGAGAGAATGTTCCAAATATTCTCACTGATTCTTGAACTTCTTACATCACAGCTTTCCACCAGTCTCTTAGATGAGAATGGCACCTACAGCACCTTCAGCATCCCTCATGAGCTTTAACTTCACTCCAGTTTTGGATAAAGAATGTCCTTTCTCCTTGACAAAGCTAACCTCTCTACATTCACTCTTGATTCTATCCCCCTCATTCTCCAGCAGATTGTTCCCCATTTATTCACAATCCAACCTCCTCTTTCCATTGACACAATGTTCTCTAAGTTGTCAAATATAATAGTCTTTTCTCAATCCTCAATTTATTTTAGTTTTCTGGCTACATTCTCTTTCCTCTTTAGATTTTTGTGTTATTGCTCTCTCATGGTTCCCCTCCTTCTTATCTTCTTTGTGAAGACTCTATTCTGAATTTTTCTTTCCCTGTTCCTGTATATTTCACTTGAAAATCTCAATGCAACTCTATGCTCTTAATTATCATGTCTATTGAGATGTTTCCAACTTAATACTCTCTTTTGATTTACAGTCATTCATCAGCCTTTGCTTCTTGGTCATCTCAGAGGCATCTCAATTCAATATGCCCAAAACATAATGCATTGTTTTTCCCTGTAGGCCTTCTCATCTTCCAAATTTTCCCTTTCCTTTTGAGAGCACCATCCTCCCAATATTTTCTGTGTTCACAATTTCAGAATTATCCTCAACTTCTCAATGGAACTCATCTCACAAAGACAATCTGCTGTCAAATTTTATCTCCAATGTTAACATGTCATGTATATAAGATATACATGTCATGTATATTTTTCTCCATTCATAGAAATATGATCCTCAATTGGCCCTCATCACCTCTGTGATGAAAGAAAAACCCAATTAATTATTATAATTATTATATTATATTTATATTATTTATTATTATATTTATATTATATTATATATTATATTATAATTATAATAAATTTTTTATTAGACTAGCTAATAATCAATAAATTGATAGTCAGTGATCTCTCTCAGTAACCACAGACAAAAACCATGAAAACATCAGGAATGCTTTAAATACCTATGGAAAAGGGAATGCATCCTTCTACTGAGAATGTGACTTGATCATAAGCCTCAGCCCCCACAGCTATCTGGACAGAGGAATACATCTCCTCTCATACCACTGTAGTTGTTTTTTTCATTCATGAGCTGAATCATGCTAAATCCTAATGAAGGAATACAAGGGGCTTATTCTTTCTGGTCAAGAATTCACCTAGATTAGATTCTGTTTATTTTCTAAAATAAGTAAGATTTCCTGTTTTGATGGGGTCCTCTCCAAGACTGAGGAACATGCATCCCAAAGATTAGAAAAATCTCCTCTTACAGTTATGTCATTCAGAGACTGACTGGCTCACCTAGAAGGAGCTGTATGAATGAAGAATGAATGAAAAAATTTAAAAACCTCAATCAATTAATTATGAATTATCAATATAATGAAAACAAATAATCCTTGGGGTACATTTTCTTTATTGTACCAAACTCTATTGGCCACAGGACCTATTTTCAGAAACAAGCCCACTATAATTAAACATTAATTTAATGCAGTACTAGCTCTAGAGCTATTTTCCAAAACTCCCATTTGCATTAAAAACTGAGTCTCTAGAATTTAGCTACATTTTCTCCCACAATCCAGGAGAAAAACCCTGAGGAGTTGGGTGATTATTTTTCTAATATTCTTGTTCACAATCCCCAAACAATAGCCTTCCCTCCCAATGATTATCAGTTTATGTCAATTAGTCAGGCACCCAGAATTAGTTTTTATTTAGAAGTACTTACTAAAGCAGTACAGTAAAAACCATTGGTAGAAAGCATCCTCCTAAATGTTTGTGGCTCCCACAATATATAGGATGCAGAGGAAAGTGGTTCAAGTTTGTAAAGTTCAGAAGGAAAATGGATAAACTCACAGCTCCTGGAAGTCCATTTACTGAAAATTTTTTACTCTCCTTCATGGGCACTCCAAACTTGTCTTTAGTAATGGCATACTCTCTGTCAAGCTCCATATAGAGTCCTCTGCATTTGTTGTTCTCAGCTCCCAATGCAGACACTGCTTCTAATCACTGACCCCAGATTTTTCTCTGATCACATACACACATACACACACACACACTCACACACACCACACACACCACACAGCACACACACATACACACTCACACACCACACAGACACACACTCACACACACCACACACCACACACCACACAGACACACACACACACACACACACTCACACACATACCACACACCACACAGACACACACATACACACACACACACACACACACACACACACACACACACACACAGAACTTCTGGGACTGTTGTCCCTGCTGACCTTTGGAATCGATCTGTTTGCAATTTTGTACAAAACCCACAGGGTGAGACTGAGTCTCAGTCAGTCTCAATATACTTAGCAGCTTCATAAGCTTTCCAGGCACTCTCTTCCTTTCCCATTTAATTAACCAGCCTGATTACATTTAGACTAATGCCATTGATAGATTGATCAATTCAATAATCTTGATCTTAACTCTGCTTAATTCAGTCAAGAAGTCCAGTCCTCTACAATTATATTTCCTAAGGTCAAATAGCTACCAGTCATATACTGTTTTAAGGTTTGAACAGCATTTTGTGAATACTTCTTAGCTTCACAACATTCTTTGCAGGCAGGTACTATTATTATCCCTGTCTTGTAGATGAAGAAACAAAATCAAATAATAGTAGCTCAAATTTATTTAGTGTATACTATGAGCTAAGGATTAAGTTTCTTTCAAACTTAAACTCATTTGATCCTCATATCAACCCTGGAAGCTGGGTACTATTATCATCAGAATTTACAATTGAAGAAATTGAGACATCTAGAATAAGATAAATGTCTTGCTCAGGGTCACTCAGCCTGTAAATGTATCTGAGACCCTATATGAACTCAAAACTTACTGAATTCAGATCTAGGAATCTGTCCATTGTACACCAAGTTGCCTACATAGATGCTAGTTATAGCATGTTCATCTTTTGTAAGAGCGTAAGGTCTCTTCAAAAATTAGAATAATAATTGGTCTGTAAGCATCCTTATAATGCATATTTATTGCCTAAGCACCTATGACATTGGTTGATTTGTTTGCTTTTTTGGCAAGGCAATGGGGTTAAATGACTTGCCCAAGGTCACATAGCTAGGTAATTATTCAGAGTCTGAGATCTGATTTGAACTCAGGTCCTTCCTGATTCCCAGGCTGGTGCTCCATCCACTGCACCACCTAGCTGCCCCTGCACCTATGGCATTGGGAGGAAGAATAGCTATTTTCTTCTCAGATGATCCCAGAATAGAGACTAAGTTTCTCACTGCTTATTTTCATGATCTCTTTCTTCATATGCAGAGTAGGTGAGTTATTGATTTTCTGTTTCCCAAACCTGGGAATTTCCTTAGGCATGTCTTGAAATTAGGAACTGAGAAGGAAATGAATACTAAAACCCTGAATAAGGAATAAGAATCAGAAGGGGGGGGGGAGAGATATAATGGAGAGGAGAAGAGAAACCCTAGAATTGAAACTTCCTTCCAAAAGGGAGAGGATTGCACTGGATACTCTTGATCAAATTCTTTTCATTTTCATCCTGAGAATCCTATGAATTCTTCCTGGTTCTAATCAGGAAGCAAGTTCTAATACTTTCTCATCTTTTCTTTTGTATGGTACTTGTTTCCACAAAGGCAACAGTCAACTACACATACCTTTTCTGGTATATATCGCACTCACAAAGTCACCAAAGGAAATCTTCCAATAATTCACTAAATTTTAATGTCTTCAAATATAATGTTTCTGGAAACCTAGTAGAAACAAGAGAAAGTTTTACTTCTGCCCTGTTGCACTTTCCTTCTGAATCCATATGAAAATGGAGTTGCAGCAGCTCTCAGTCCACTTTACAAACCTGCCTTCCAAGTAAAATTTAACCTCTGTCAAGGGAGAGCATTAGATTCCTAGGCAGATGCACTTAGTTCAACGAGGTCCAGACTAAGGATGAAGGCAACTGGGTTTCAATCTACCTCTGCTCCAAAAAGTCCATGTAATTAGGATAATTCAATTATCTTCTCTGACCTTTTAGAAGGGAAGGATTCAATTACATAGGGTCTAAAATCCTGGGATTTAAAATCTGAAGGACCTTAGAGAACATATAATCCAACTCCTCATTCAAAAGATGTGCAGATGAGAGCCCTGAGTCACTCAGGTATTGAGTGTCAAAACAGAGATTTAATCCGACACCTGCTACACCTTCAAAGAGATAGCTTAGAATGGTGCCAATAAACTGACATTCTCCTTCTCATAGGAGAAATCTTTATCTTTCCTAGGCAACTGAGAACATTTTACATGCAAAGATAAAGAAAAGATAGTGAAGAAGAAACAGGGACCCAGTGAACTCAATGATTTGTCTTCAGAGGGGGACCTTTGAAAGTCAGTTCTTCCTTTTTATTTCCTTCCTTTTCACAATACCATAAGAAGTCACCTCTATCAATCAATCCATAAATACTTATTGAGCACCTATGATGTGCCAAACTCTATGGTAGGCAATGAGAATACTAGTACAAAGAGTGAAATAATCCCCAATTGCAACGAGTTTACATTCTAAGGAGAAAATAAACCAAATATATAAAAATAAGTACATCAAAAGGTTGATTAATAAAAATAAATACAAAGAAATTAAATATAAAGCACTTTGAGTGGGAATTTATTAGCACTTGAGGGATCTGGAAAAGCTTCATGTAGAAAGAAGATGGAGCCTAAGCTGAGTCTTAAATCAACAGTCCTCAAAATGTGGTCTGAGGACCCATGGATGTACTAAAGATACTACCAAGGGGTCCTCTAAGGCAAAACAAATTTCATGATAATACAAAGTCATTATTTCTCCCCATAAAATATTGCCTCCATTTTTTCAATCATATATACTAGTGGGGTCAGGTTTTCTTCATATCCTTCAACCAAAACAACATATTACAAAAAATGCAGATGTGATAATCTGACTGCTTTCTATTAAGTCAAATAGTCAAGTGATTTTCAAAAAAAAGATGAGGGGAGGAGTGAAAGAAGGAAGGTTAAAAGTAAAACTGCCATTCTTCCCACTTTTTTGTATTGGAAAATAGTTATTTTTCATTTTAAAATATATTTATAAAGACTTATATTGACTTATAATTTTAAATAAATTGAAAAATATTTCAAATTTTCTTTGTTTTAATTCTTAATTTGAAATATTTAGCTAGTAAATATCAGTTGATAACCCACAGAAACAAAAGTTCTTTGAAGTATTCAATGATATTTGATTATTAAAGGGTTCAGAGACTCCAAATTTTGGGATCTATTGCCTTTATTTGAAAAGATTAGATATTATGAGGCAGAGGTAAGGAGTGATTCTTTCCTTTGTATTCCAGACATGTAGGATAGCCAATACAAAGTACAGGCATGAGAGATATGTGTCAGGAATAAAAAGGACAATTTGATATGATCACAGCATAGAAGAGTAAGAATAATGTTCAATGACTCCAGGACAGATTGAGGACAGATTTTGCAGGACTTTTTTGAAAAGCTAAACAGAGACATTTTAATTTTGTCCTAGAGGTAAAAGGGAGCTACAGGGTTAAGTAGGGAAGTCATATGGTCAGATCTTTACTTAAGGAGAATGACTTTGGGATGGATCTCAGTGGTAATTAACTTGAGGCAGAGCAATCAGCTAGAAGACTATTGCAATAATCTAGGCAAAAGATGATGAAAACCTGAACTAAGATGGTAGCTGTGTAGGTGAAGAGATGGGTATATTGATGGGTAAGTATAAAGAGCTTCCGTTAGACAGCTCATTGAGAGTAAAGAGGATTCTGTGCTGTCTGGCTTTTGGTCTCCCTCACTGTTCCAAACCAACAGTTTGAGAATATTCTTTTTGACTTGGCACAAATGAGGAATGGAAAATTGTTTTTCCACAACCATGATGCATCTTCTTTTCCTTATGAATAGAGTCATAGGATTTAAAACAGCAGGGCACCTAAGAAGTCATCCAATAAAAGTAATTCATGTTTGCCAGTGGAGAAACTGAGGTCCAGAAAGCTGAGGTGAAAATCAAATTTATATAAGAAGTGAGTACCTCATCACAACACAGACAGACTCTGTGAAGGTAGAGACAGCAAGACTAAACCTAATCTCTAGGAAAACTAAGGTACTATCTTAAAGGTTATATTTGAAACATAAATCTCCCCTTTGAGGAACCTCAAATTCTCTTTCCTTTTTTCTAGCACCATGAGATTATGATAATTATGATTCATGACTGAGCAAACGGTGAACCCTAACTTGGAATGGTAGGAGGTGATGACCCATTGGATCAGTTCCTTGGAGGGTTCCCTTGAAGCAAAAAAAATGATTAATATTGAAATTTGTAACTCTAAAATTCCCTTTGGTATATAAGATAATTCTACCTGGATTTGGTTGTATCCATCATAAAATCCCTGTGAGCTTCAAGGTTATAGGCAGAACAATGAAGAAACTTCTGGAAAATAACTTCTGATGCCAGAAAAGGGAAAGAGCAAAGAGGGGAGTATCCAGCCTAAGAAAAAAAAAGTTTTGGGATAGCTGGGGAAGATCTGAAGAAAGTAAAGTCAGAAAAGAGAGGGGCAAACTTAAGAGATTCAAAGGTTCATCTCCCTGAATATTGATAGATTAGATAGTCTAATTAGATAGAAAAATAGACATGGGAAAAGAAAAACAGCCATCTTCCAATTTCTTAAAGAAGAAAACTGGGTCTGAGAATCAGCATTACTAAATTTGGAGTCAAAGCATACAGGCTTTTCAATTCACTTCTTATATTAATTTGGGTATCACCAGAGCTCTCTGTACCTCAATTTCTCCATTGGTAAACATGAACTATTTGAATCAGATGATTTCTTAGGTGTCTTACTGCTCTAAATCCTATGACTATTCAGAAGGGAAAGAAGATGCATCAGGGTGATGAAAAAATAATTTTGCATTCCTCATTCTAGCCAAGACAAAAAAGAGTCTTCTCAAAATGTTGGTTTGGAACAGTGCAGAAGACCCAAAGCCAGACAGTAAAGAAACTCTCAGTGAGCTGTCTAATGGAAACCCTTTTGCCTATAGTACACAGAGAAGGCACTATTCTGCCAGTCAAAGGAAGGATAACAGTTGAAACAGCTGCTGTCTGGCACCTGCCCCATCTATACTGTTGCTTGATATGAGAGTGGAGTCCTGGGCTCTTGGTTTCCTGTTTCCATCTGTGCTTTTGATGATGTTTTAGAAGGTTAGTTAATATCTAACCAAGGGCTCAGGGCCATCTTCAATACTGGTTTGAATTCTAGAAACAGTTGTTACACAATAGCAGGTTCTTCTACCAAAATAATGGTCTACTAAAATAACTCTTGACTAAGAGTCTCAGAGGCTTCTTTCTTATAATTGTCTCTTTGGTTCATGCCCAACAAGGGTTTATCCTGTATCTCCTGTTTCCCTTAGGGTTTCACAATCTTTCTTCAAGGCATTCAACAGAACAGAATTATCAAAAGTCTGTAAAGACAAGATGTAGTATTGATAATTTTGTCCCTGGGATCTCTGTTTTATCACCTCTCTGCTCCCACAGTGAATTATTCCCTGTATGTATATGTGATAGATTATATATGAGTGAATAAAATAGCATGTATTAAATGTTTGTGATGCACAAAGAATCTTAGTATGTCAAATGCATCTGGATTTTCTTCCAATCCTGGGAGAAGGGGAAACCCTGGGTAAATCCTCTTAGATTCTCCCTTCTTTTAAAGAAAATTCAGTTTCTGAAAATCATGTCAATTTTAAACAGTCAATATGACATGCTGTAGACCATATAGAGTATAATCCATTTGATGGATTTTGTCTCATGCACATTAAACAATATCCATCAAATTATAAATAATGTGGTCACATAGAAATTATATGAAATATGCAGGTTAATTGAAGATTGTATAATGCTACATAGTAGAGTTGCATGTATTAGATTTTATATATACTCCATTATCTGGGTGTCATTGTTCCCTAATAAGAGAGTACTTGTCTTGTATCAGCAAGTACCAACAGGCTATCTGTATGGTATATCACCCCATCACTGTCACAATGTTATATTAGTCTGATCTCAATACCTCTCCAGTGATCCTCAAACACTTCTGAACATTCATCAGCTCATACTCAGTAAGAAAGTGTCTCTAGTATCACTAAATTTTTCCCCCTATTCTAGGGAAAAAAATGGTGGGAAAGCTTAGATGCTCCTTCAGGTCCTAAGGAGCTAATCCTTAGTGGCTTTCAAATTTATATATAGGCAGGGTATCCCCCCCAAATTGAAACAATCTTGAAGTCCTTCTTGTATCCCAAGCATTCAAAAGGGTACCTAACTTCAGCTTCTATTTCATCCAAATTTTGACCTCTACAGGCAACAGATGGTTGAAATTCACCATCTTTTTAGGGCTCCTATTGTTTCCTGGAACCACTTTGTACATTAACTTATTATCTAGTTTTTTCACCATTTTGCTATGGGGTATCTCACAAATCTATTATAAAGTTGAAAAACTCTTTACTTCCCTAAAAAAAGTAACAAAAGAGCTATTTCTATATACATTCTCAGTTGGTAATTTTATTTCCACAGTCCAAGAAAAGGAAAATCTATCATTATATATTTATACAGTTCATATCTATGCCAGCCATGATTCAATCATTGCTGGGATTATTATTCAGTTGTGGCCAAATCTGAGGATTTTTCTGTCATAAAGTTATAAAGTGGTATACCATTTCCTTCACTAGCTCATTCTACAGAGGAGGAACTGAGACAAACTGGATTACATGACTTGCCCAGGATAACATGGTTAGTATGTGTCTGATGTCACATATGAATTCAGGAAGATGAATCTTCCTGACTCTATCACTCTATCCACTGTGCCATCTAGCAAAAAAAAAAAAATAGTGTTTTGTATATAGTCATTCTTCCTCAAATTCCTTTACTCAATTATGAGGTGTCAGTGACTTACAAGTAACCAAGCAAAGGCATTCTTCATACCTAATCAAGAAGATATGATCTAGGGCAGCTAGGTGGCATAGTGGATAAAGCACCAGCCCTGAAGTCAGGAGTACCTGGGTTCAAATCCGGTCTCAGACACTTAATAATTACCTAGCTGTGTGGCCTTGGGTAAGCCACTTAACCCCGTTCGCCTTGCAAAAACTTAAAAAAAAAAAAGATATGATCTGAGTTCTTAATGTGGTGTCACATTTTAGTGTAGTTATCTTCAAATTACAATGAAAGATTCATCCTTTAAATTCATTAGATTAACTAAGTTTCTCCTAATCAGGATCTTAGAATTTCAGTGTTGGAAAGGATATTGGTATACTACAAGGGCAGCAGCTCTGGAGTCAGAGGAGAGAGGTTCAGATTTTGTCCCTGATGTTTCCTATCTGTGTGATCTTGTATAGGACTATTAACTCCTCCAACCCTCCTGGGCTTCCATTTCCTCACCATTTAAAATGAGGAAAGAAAATCAGATTATGGTTAACTTTTGAGTTCTCTTCCTGCTCTAGATATTTGATCTCAGAAACCATGAAACCATACTTGAACAAGAATTCCTTCCATATGCTTAATAAGTGGCCATCAGCCCTCATTAGAAGAGGAAAACCTCTGTGAGGCAGCCAATTCTATTTTTGAACAGTTCTAATACATTGGGAGTTTTTTGATGATACTCAGTCTACATTTGTTTCTTTTCAACTTTTTCCCATTTTTCTTAGTTCAGCCCTCATAATCATATATATATACACACACACACATATGTGTGTGTAGAATACATACACATGTATAGGTGCATTTAGATACATGTGCATTTAGATACATACACACACATATATGGCTTCATTCCCAACTAATATATATCTCTCTGTATGTGTACCTGACAATTTTGGGCCAATCAGTTTGCAGTTACAATTCTTGGCATCTCCTAACTAGTTCCCCTTTCTGCATCATAAGATAAAGTTCTATTTATATTCAAGAAGTTCTAGAGTAAAAGAATATTTTTTAAGATTTTTTAAAATTTCTCATACATTCTCTTCAATTATTCTTGTGGTATTAGGGTTTCAGAGGTTCCTTATTGTTACTTTTTCACAAGCCCCATTAAGATGAAATTACAACTTGTAGTCACTTAGAAGCATTTCTCAATTTTGCAGGATAGAATGTTCTTGCTAGGGCTTGTTAGCTGATTAGGATCTCCTAAAGCTAGGCCAGACCAATAGAAGTCCCAGCTGTTGTTACTGGGGAATGACAAAGTCAGACATTCTTGAGAGCTGTCTCAAATACATATTGAAAGACTTTTTTTCTTGTATTGAAGTGTTAAAATGAAATTGCCATCTGAAAATGTAATAAGAATTTATTCTTTTATTTCTTTCAGATAAGCAAAAAACTTTTTCAGCTTGGTGCTATTGCCTTGGATATGATGTTATTGTGAGATTTAAGCTACTTTAACCTTTAAATTGCACTTTTTTAAAGAAATAATAGTTATTAGAAAAACTGGCTTACATATTATTTTATCTAACTATGACCAAATAAATATTGTTAATTAATACCTTCTACCACCAAAACATGTTTGATAGTTTCCATTGGTTGTTGTTCAAGGTGTATAGAAAAAACAAGTAGATACAAATGAAAAATTAGCAATCAAATCAGAGATATTTTGAGAACCCATGAATCAAATTTCCATCTCAAAATTTTTATTTTCAAGTATTGTTTTTTCCAAGGCTCATTACTGCAGATTGGTTCCACTATTTCCTTAAATAGCTTATTCCTTCAAGTTCAAGTTCAGTGATATAAATTTTGAAGTTCTGACCCACAGTTCCAAGTTTACAAAGAGGGGGAAGAAGTGTAGGGGCACCTCTGCTTATGAATTTGGAAAGAGAACACTTTGTTATGTTCTACCAGAGTTCTATTTAAAGAGGAGGAAGGAACAATTCTGGTTCTATCCCCAACTTGTATGATAGTTCTTACCTCCCCCTTGGAATGAATGGTTCATTTTGGAATGCTCTTTACTGCAAAATTAGGAGTAGATGTGAAAGACAGAAAATTACATTATGCGGGAAGTAGGAAACTGCCAGAACATGAGAGGGAGACAGTTTCAAAAGAGAGAGGTAGGAGGACTTGTAATTAGAGTCCCATAAATTCTAACTGTTGTAATTGCCAATCTACCCAGCTGCACTGTGATCCCAACCAGCTCTTATGAAGCACAAGAAAAGTTTAAGA
This sequence comes from Macrotis lagotis, assembly GCF_037893015.1. Lineage (NCBI taxonomy): Eukaryota > Metazoa > Chordata > Mammalia > Peramelemorphia > Peramelidae > Macrotis > Macrotis lagotis. The sequence goes on from NC_133660.1 coordinate 125,388,220, forward strand.
GTTCTTGGAAGAAGAAGGAAGTTTGGAACTTCCTTAGTGGAGAACAGAGTGTAAACAGAGATTTCATTCCAGGATACAAGCCTAGTTCCATCCCCATGTCCCTCCCCCATTTTTGCTGAAAAATGGGAAAAAGAAATATATATTTTCAATGGTGTAACTATATGAAGTCATGTTGGCTCTTTATAATACCTGCTTTCTTTTTTGGTTGCTCATTAACAACTCTTTTAGTTCACTAAATTTAAAAATTTGCCAGAAAACAAATTGCCAATTCTATTCTCTTTTCTTCAGTCCTGTAACACCTCTATCTTTCCCCACAACTTTGCAAATATTAATGTCAATGGTTCAGTTCCTTTATGATCTAAGGAGATGTGATCCAGGTGATTTAAACTCATCAATGATACCTAGATGTCTTCAGACTATCTAATTGTTGTGAGTATTGACTCACTGGTAGCCATTTTTTTCCAATCCTATTCAATAGAAAAATAATTCTGATTAGAAGAAAAAGCAAAAATAAAAAAATTGAGCATCTTTGCCTCTTTTCTGCCTTAAATTATCATTTTAGTAGTATTCTTATCCCTTCATCAATCTTCATCTTTTTCCTAAAAATAACTTTTAAAACTCTTTCTTTTGGCCTTAGTTTTCAATTAAGGGAATTTCAAATACATATTAATCTTCCTTCAAAAATACTAACTTCTCAATTCTTCAGTCTACATATCTGCCAAGACCTAGTCTTCCTCAACTACTCACAGAGATAACCTTGATCTTGCCACAATCAAGTTTTCCACTTCTTTCTTTATAAATTCCTAAATTCTTTTATCTAAACACAATCTTTTATCATTCTATCTTGCCCTCTTCCTTACAAAGCATAATCCTTTTCTTTGTCCTTTCTGTTACCTCCTCTCTACCACTCCATGTTTGGTGAATCAGTTCGATTTACATTCAGTTCTCTGACTCCCTTGTACCATCATTGATTATACCTCTCAGAACTCCAACCCTTCAGCTTCCTTCATTCTTATTCACATAATGCTCAATGAGATTGGAGAAAACCATAGAGTTCTGCAGACTGAGACCACTACAGATTTATGCTACATATCTCAAATGGGCAGTCACTTCAGCCAAACAATCCTCCTACACTCCTCTAATAAATTTACTAAACCACTCACTAGACCTGCTATTCCAAATCTTGTGATCGCTCTTCAAGCTTTCCACAGTCACCTTCCTATAGATCTAAGAGCTGAAGTCCTTACTTGCTACTTTACAAAAAAAAATTTTAAAGAACATTCACTGAGTGCTCCCAATTGTCCCACATAACTTCTCAGATTGTTCAAATAATTTCCCCATGATGCTTTCCTTATTAACCCCTATTTCATCTGAAGTGGTGATCTTACTTTTTTTTTAGGCAGATCCCTCAACTGTCACTATTGATCTTATGCTTGCAACTTCTCCACCACAGTGATTACATTATGTACCTCACTCTCTAATCTTAAACCTCTCCCCCCACAACATTGTCACTAACCAACCCTCTTGCCTAAAAATATAATTGTATTTCTCCAAAGGAAGGGAGGAAGGAGAGAGAGGGAGAGAAGGAAAGAAAAAAGGAAAGGAAGGAAACTAATTGTTGGTGGTCACAACAGTCATATCAGTCATGTCCAAATTTTCATGTCCCCTTTTGGGGTTTTCTTAGCAAAGATACTAGAGTAGTTTGCCATGCCATTCCCCAGCTCATTTTAGAGATGAGAAATTGAAACAAACAGGTTTAAGTGACTTGCCCAGGATCACACAGTTAATAAATGCCTGAGTCTGGATTTGATCTCATGAAGACGAGTCTTCCTGATTCTGAATCCAATATTCTATCCTAGTTACTTCCTAACTACCATTCAAATACTAAATAAATATACACTATTTACACTTAATAGCTTTGTGTCCATGAGAATAGCACTTGACCTCTTGGAGGTCTGCATCCTCATTCATAAAATGATGTAAATAATACCTGGAATATCTATCTACATCAGAAGAATTCTGTATAGATCAAACAAGATTGATATATGTATGTATGTATGTATGTACATATATTTATATGTGTTGTGTGTGCCTGTGTATGCATAGAAATACATGCATGTATATATATATATCATGTTTGTTTTTCAGTGCTTTGCAAGCCTATTATTGTTGCTTTCTTAATAAGAACCTATCATTGAATAGGACAATTAGGTAATACTATGAATAGAGCACCAGGTCTAAAGTCACCTTCTGGTCTTAGATCTGGTCTCAGACACATACTAATTATGTGACTCTGGATAAGTCACTTTACCCCATTTGTCTCAGTTTCTTCACTTGTAAAATAAAGCTGAAGAAGGAAATGGCAAACCATTCCATTATCTTTGCCAAGGCAATTGCAAATGGGCTTACAAGGAGTCAGATTGAATAACAGTAATCCTTGAATGAAAATGCACTATTTTTAAAAAATATTTTATTTTACTATTAATTTGTAAAATAAAACAAACATTTCTATTTCATAGTAGAATAATAAAAAGACAATTTCGCATGAAACTGAAAATCTAATATGTACTTGCTATTTCTTTTAAATCTATAATAAATTTATTACATCAATTTCTTTTTTTCTTCTTTTCTCCTCTCCCTTCTCTACTCTAGGCTAATGGGCTACCATTAGACACAAATTTGTGTGTGTGTGTGTGTGTGTGTGTGTGTGTGTGTGTATGTATATATATGTATATATATGTATATATATATATATATAGTAAAATCATTCTACACATACTTCTTTTATTTATCAGTTCTTTCTCTAGACACAGATAGCATCTTCCTTCATATATCTTTGGTAGCTAATTAGAATACTGATAAACATCAAAGTGACTCAGTCACTCAGAGTTATTTATAAAACAATATTCTTGCTACTGTATGCAAAATTCTCTTTGTTTTACTCATTTTGTGTCTTTCCATGTTTTTCTAAAATCAATAGGCTCTTCATTTCTTATAGCACAGTAGTATTCCATCACAATCAAATACTACAACTTGTTCAGCCATTCTCCAATTGACGAACATTGCTGCAATTTTCAGTTCTTTGTCAACACAAAGAGATTTGCTATCAATATTTTAGAAAATGTGTTTATCATTGAAATATTATGAGCATTATACAGAAAGAAAAGCTGAATAGAAGAGAGCTGAATGGAAGGGAGAAAGAAAAAAATCACTTAAGAGACACAAAGAAAAGAGAAATAGCTCCTCAGATCTCAGGACATGAGCAGAGGTTTTCATTGCTCATCTGGGTGGTTTCTTCCTCCAGTTCAGAAAGAGGTTTCTATCTAAGGCTCATTAATCTTTTCATCTTTGTCATGAAAATGGATTTTTATTTTAAAAAATGCTACCACCCACCCAGTACTTGCTTGGAAAATAGAATTCTCTGGGAAGGGGAAGACATTAGGGAAAGAAAGAAAGAGGAGGGACTTCAGTATGGGCTCTCTTCTTCAAAGCATTTGCAAATTGAATTGAATGTCTGGTGGATTTACCAAAATGTCCTGTTCTGGATTTTTTTCCCTTGTATATTGTACAGAGCATGTTTCCACACAATATCTCTCTTCAACTGATCCCATTCTACCTACTTCAACAAAAACACCAGAAACTACAGCTCCCCCTAAAAGATGGAAAGAACTTACAAATAAAGTTATTTCTCATTTGATATCAAGCAAAAATTTGATTTGTAGTGCCATTATATTACTTTTATCCATTAATGGCAGGTAGACACAGTATTAAATACCCATCTGTCCATGACAAGGGGTTAGCCTTCTGGAGTAGTTGAAAGATGTTTTAGGGGGAACAGAAAATGAAGAAAAAGGAAGAGAAATAAAGCACCACTTAAAAGAGCAGCCTTTTCAGTGCTTCCCAAACTGGTTTATACATGTGTGTACCTTTCATAGAGTTATTATTGTTTAGTTAATTATTGTTAGTTTATTACCTATGTTCAACTTTTAAGGGATCCCTTTGGGGCAACCTTAAAGGGGACCTTCTTTGGCAGAGATACTGGAGTGGTTTTCTATTTCCTTCCTCAGTTCATTTTATAGATGAGGAAACTGAAGCGGACAGAGTTAAATGACTTGCTAAGCCTCATAGCTGATAAGTATTTGAATCAAGAGTTGAACTCAGGAAGATGAGTCTTGCTAAATGCAGACCCTGTACTCTATCCATTGTACCCCAAGCTGCCTCACACATAGAAGGTGCTTGACAAATACTGACTGAATGATGGATTGACCAAGATTATATAGGTTCGTAAATAACAGAACTAAGATTTGAATTTAATTCCTTTGAGTGGTCCAAGTTGGGTTTGTTTTTTGTTTGTTTGTTTTCTTTTTTATTCTCCAGGTTTTGAATTTACTCAGTTTTGCTTTAAAATCAATTCTTTTAGGGGGTGACTAGGTGGTGCAGTGAATAGAGCACCCGCCCTGGAGTCAGGAGTACTTGAGTTCAAATCTGACCTCTGACACGTAATAATTACCTAGCTGTGTGGCCTTGGGCAAGCCACTTAACCCTATTGCCTTGCAAAAAAAAAAAAAAAAAACTAAAAAAATTATTCTTTTTAAATAAAAAAATGCTAAACTCTTTCTTCAATGATATAGCATCCTGGGAAAGGAAGCCCAGGATTTCTAGAATTGGAAAACATTGGAAAATTATGTTAATTTTTTGGAACCTTGTTTTACTTCTGTTTTTGTACTTTGTTGTTGTTGTTCAATTATTTTTCAGTTGTATCTATTTGGTGTTTTCTTGGCAAAAATCCTGGAATGGCATGCCATTTCCTTCTCCAGTTCATTTTACAGATGAGGAAACTGAAGCAACCAGGGTTAAGAGATTTGCTCAGGGTCACATAGCTACTATACGTCAGCAGTCATATTTGAATTCAGTAAGATAAATCTTCCTGTCTCCAGACCCAGCTCTCTATGTACTTTATCTTGTAAATGTTTTGTATCTACAGAAGTAGCCAATTCTTTGTTTCCCGGCTTACATTTTGCATAGGCTATGGAAATGAGGAAGAAAAATTGCCTGTCTGAATCTTCTAGCATAACAAGTAAAACAGGTGCCACATAAAGAAGAAATATTATAGAAATAACTTTCTACAAATCCTCTGGATAAAAGCAAGAATAAGACAACTAAAATGGGAAACAAACCCAAATCTAGAATAATCATTTAACACAGGAATGATAGGAAGATTTCAGCAGTCTAACCTCTACTGGATCTTTCTTTGTCAAATGGGGACCAGCTAATTGTAATTTCATTACTTAAAACATGGAGAATATAATAAAAGGACGTAATTAAGAGTTGGCTTAATAAGAACAAATAATTATGGATCTGATCCTCATTTCAAGGAGGCAATAGCAGTTGAAGTAGAAATGATGGGAAGCAAGAGACTTTCTTGTCACAGAGTCTGTGATAAAGAAGAAAAATACTGAGTTGAAATGAATATGCACTGAAGAGAGTCATTCAGGGGACTAAAATGTTATAGGGGAAGGTATCTTAGATAGGGAAACCCAAGAATGAAATAATAAAGACAGACAGAAATGATTCAAATGAAGATAGGCTCTTCACAAGTGTTTGGTTTTTATAATTTTTAAATAGTTTTTAAACCTCAATACTGCCTAGCATTATTACATAAGTACATGATCACAATATTATAGGTACAAAACTGTAATTCATTCCATTAGATAGGCTGCAGATGATAGATTGTTTGAACTTAAAAGTTTGGGCCTGTAGTAGGGCTAAATTCAATAGAATGTCTAAATCAAGTTCAACATCAATCTGTCAAGCTCTCAGGAGAAGGGGGCCGCCAGGCTGCCTAAAGAATGACTAAATCACCTCGATCAAAAATGGAGCAGTCAAAACTTCCATGCTAATTATCAGTGGGGTCAGCCAGGGAGTGTCAGCTGACATTCCAAGCTGGGTGAAAAAGTGTAAGCTTCAAACAAAACAGAAAAACTTCAAAACTGTCTTTTTCATCTGTTCATGATGCAAATATACCACTAGAGGTCACCCTAAAACTCTGGATAAGATTTATTTTATGGGCTGAAATAGATGCTTTTGTAGATGAATACCCGTGTGGTTTTAATACCCATTTCATTTGACTCATTTGGGCATTAAGTTTAGGGGCTTACTTGATATAGGAATCCCATCCCAAACTCAAATTCAGTTTATTTAAATCATGATAGATTGATAAAGATCTTGTTGATTGCTTCTATGCATCATATAATACATGTTACATATATATGTAACATATATATATACACATAATAGAATTTTAAAGTAAAAAATAACCTTGAATGTATAGAATCAAAGATTTTGAGTTTAATGAATTCTCTTGACCAGTAGTGACAAGTTCAGATAGAAACAGAGGTCATTAAATCACACATAAGAATCCCTGCAGGCTGTATATATTGCCATTGAAAACTAGATATTAACAATATTGTAGCCATTGTTCAGTTGTTTCAGTCATATCTAACTCTTCATGTCCCATTTGGGGTTTTCTTGGTAAAGATAACGAGTGGTTTGCCATTTTCTTCTTCATGTCATTTTACAGATGAGGAAAATGAGCAAATAGGGTGAGGTGACTTGCTCAGGGTCACAAAAGCCAAAAAGTGTCAGAAGACAGATTTGAACTCAGGAAGATGAGTCTGTCTAACTCCAGGTCCAGTGATCTATTCACTGTAGCAGAATTATCTATGTTCTGATGCCCTTTTAATTATGTTGTTAAATATTTCTCAATTACATTTTATTCAGTTCCTCAGCACTCATATTTGACTGCTGTTCTCTAATCCATTCTATCCCCATCTATTAAACCAATGACTAAACAGAGTCAGAGAGATGAAATCCTTTGCTCAAGGTTTGACAGCTAGGTAATGAGAAACCCAGGTGAAATCTGGGTCTTTTGACTGAAACTGGATTCCATACCTCTTGCTCTATGGTAATGATGAGAATGAAGAAGTTAATTGTTTAGACTTTCAAGGAGAGAAGACAACCCTCAGGGCTTTTATTTTTCTTTCCTCAAGTCAAGGTATGTAAATAGATGCACTTAAGTGATGGGCTGGTATCTCCCTCTAGCCCCTGCCCTTTTCAGTGTTTGATTAGAACAAAGCAGATAATTCAAAACCAGGCAAAGAAAGCTATGGTTTGTCTAATGGAAGACCCTTTCTTCCCAGACCATAGTTCTATTTGAAAGGAGATGAGTATTCTGCCAACCTGGAGAAGGGTGATATTCACCCTTCTGTACACCAGCACTGGCAGTGATGCCAGTCAGTCATGATGTTTTCTGATTTCACTGAGAGAGCAGGCTACCCATGTATGTAAGTGCATCTGATCATGACCTGAGTCCTCAGTTATAAAATGGGGACTTGAAAGAGTCCTACCAAGGTTCATCTTAAATGCCAAGTCTGAATCCTTGGTTATGGGATCCAAGAGCTAGATCAGAATGGGATCTTACCCATCATTTTAGAGACAAGGAAACTTAAGCCCTAGAAAGAGGAAACCATGTGTCCAAGCTCAAAAAAGAAAAGAAAAGGCAAAGCTGTGATTTGTATTCAGTCTTTAATTCCATACTCAAACTCCAAGTTGAAGGTATTCAAGACAACTATAGTCATTGGGAATGCAAAGGCAAAATTGTCTCTACTGATGCATATGTGTATGCATAACACACACACATATATGATAAGCATAACACATAGGCACAATACACATAAAATGCAATACATAAATATGTACCTGTTATTATAAATTATTTACATGTCATGTAGGCAATATATTTATATATTATGCATACACATATATACGTATTGTGTAAAATACATTACATAAATGCACACATACATAAAATATAAGGCTATATACATATAAATGAAATATCTATATAATTTTATATATAATATATACATGTAATACTATATACTATTATGACAAATACACAAAATATAATGTATGTAATATATGTAATGCATATATGGACAAATAACATGTATAATACATTGATATAGATACATATATACGTATATTATGGAACCGAACATGATTTCATTGGTATGTAAAATTAAGTGAATTAACTTCCTTTGTTATTTAAGGAGCACAGGATGCAGAACTGGACAAGATTTTTAAAATTGTCTACTCCAACCTCATTTTAGAAATGAGAAATTCCCTTGCTCAGAGTCATACAGTTGTAAGTAGCAGAGCTAAAATTTTAAGTTCAATTTCTTGACTCTAAAAGTAGGCCTTTTCGGTTACATTTTACTACACTCATTCCCAGAACAAACTTCTTAAGACCAGTAAGGTCTTATTAGAATATGAAAAGACTGCAATATGTTCGCTGCAGATCTTTCACTTTTATATCTATTTTTTTTATAATTCTGAATTTGACAAATACCAGCAACTGTGAGCATTTCCACCTGAAAAATTATATATTTGTTTGTACATGAAGTTGTTGGTTTCAAAAGGTGTCTCATTTATCTGTATTTTTATCTGTATTCCTCTGAATGAGGATTTTTTCCTAAAACTGTTTCCACCTATACCAGGGTCCTACATGCTTTCCAAAAATAAAGGTTCTAGGAAACGAGATGTCAGGTTTCTTATGCTTGAGAGGTTGAAAACCGGAAATTTTGAAAGCCAAGTTAAAAAAAGTATTTCCTATGATAAATTATTATTTCGGGATTTTCTGAAACAAAGTATTTGAAGATATCTTTAAATAAAGTTAGTGTACTAGTTGCCCCTCAAAGCAAAGCCCAGGCAACTCGTTTCAACACCCTAGTTTTGAAAACTGCAAGAGTTCCTTCCTGTACAAATGTGCTCTGCCCTCTGGATTTCAATTTCTTCACCTATGGGGTGGGACTGGGTGACTTCAAGGGTCCCCCTGATACTATCCAATGAAGGCTTAGAGTTCATTGGAAGCTACTTAATGACAAAATAATCCTTACATACTTCAGAAAGACCAAGGGCTTAATAAATGTTTTTTAGCCTTGTATTTCAATAAAAATTTGTCCATGTAATATTTTTTAAAACCGTGTTTCATAATCCTCAACCTTCTTCTCCTCCCTCTCTCTGTCTCTCCAGACAGCCTTCGGTCTTAGCTCTGGTTCAAAGTGATAACTCATTTCTTGGGAAGTCTGTAAAAACAAGATAGAGTCAAATATGAGCTAGGTGTGGTCCAACCAAGAGGAAAGAATTTTAAATAGAATTTCAAGTTCCCTTCTGGTCTTAGAATTTGTAAATACCAAATTACCAATCAGAAGCACCATCAAACTCTACTTCTCCCATAGAATTCTTGAAGCTCAAGTGGAGGCATGATTCCCAGAACTGGGCTTATTCTAAGACAACTGATCTTGGTTAACACCTGGACACCACTATGGCTGAAGAGAGAGGCCAAATAATACAAGAAGGCAACCCCAGAATCAGAAACCATGCAGTTACAGACTGCTGTGAAAAATCCAGATGTTAAGATGCCTGGTTGCTTCAGGCAAATTGTTTTCCTCTTTTTAAAAAACTTTTCTTTCAAAAGATATGCACCTGATTTTCACTTAGGTTTCTAGAGAGACAAAAAGAAGAAAATCTCAAACTGTTGTTGATTCATTGTAAGCAGGAACAGCAATGTGAGGAAGGAGCAAGTAAATCAGATTAAGAATTAAAAATTCTGAACTTTGGTCCCTGCTTTTCCACTAGTATGTTACCTTTCCCTTCTTTGGCCCTTGGTTTTTCTCATGTACAAAATGAAGATGGTCTCTTCTAATAATCAGATGTGATTAGAAAATAGCAGGCTAACTTATTTTAGGGAGAGACAACAGAGTGGTTGAAAGAACACTGACACTGTAGTCAGAGGAGCTAGGTTCATATCTCCCACTAACCATTAATGTGGGACCTTGAGCAAGTCACGGAACCTTTATTTCTTCATCTGTAAAATGGGAGAGTTGAACTAATAGCCTCTATGATCTCTATGTGCCTAGGCTCGGGGTGGGGTGGGGTAATGGGGAGTGTCTCCTAATCCTTTCTGAAGAAAAATTAGTAGTCTTGAGTTAAGATCATGAAGTCACTTTTAGGGAAAATACTGACAGTTGAATTAATTGTTCAGGAGTAGATCATTCTGATTAGACTGAAAACCAGAGGGTTAGGGGAGAGACACAGTGTTGATTTCCTTATTCAGTCCCCTGGGATAAGTTTATACAAATAAGATGGGATGTTCAGGGTCAACCCCTCTGGGGAATATTCCCTTTGCCAGTTCACTGGACAGAAAGTACCACTTGTCTTTGGTGAAATTGAAATTCAAAACTTGGGTAGTTATCAGGCTTTCTTAGCCTTTTATGACAGAACCTTCTTGTTGGTGTCCCATAGCTGATTAGAGCCTCTGAAATCTGGACTGCTCAGATAGAAGAGTAGACTCTTCTTGGGGACTTGACAACCAGTCATTCTCTGTGACTGTTTGGAACACATATTGTGGGTTTTGGAATTTCTTCCATTGGATTTTGAAGACCAAAATCATCAGATGAAGATGTTTAAAGAGATAGTACTTTTGTTACTACTTTTAGGTAAGTGAGGTCTTAGGTTTTTTTCTCCCCCCAACTTGATCTGGAGCATTTTTGATGTGATGTTACTGCTAGAATATCAAACTCTGTCCTGTAGTTTTGTTGAAGGTCAATTACTACTTTAGTGGAATGAAATGATATAAAAAGTAAATTTATGTTAATTGAACTCTTTTCTTTCCCTAAATCTTTGTCTTTAAGACTTTTATATCAAAAGGCAGTCCATACTGAATCAAACAGATTTAAACAGGGAAAAGATATTTGTGAATATCTGGCACAACTGAATGGTGGGCATAGAGTTAAATGGACTTCTGTTCTAAAACATGTAATTTTATAATTTCTATTACAATAGAAGGTCTGTGTCAACAAAGATGAAAATGTAGTATAGTAGAAAGTACCTTGAACATGGTATCAAAATATTTGGTCTAAAGGCCTGTCTTTCCTATTTATTACCAATATTATCTCAGGGAAGCCAATTTCCTTCTCTAAAACTCAATTACTTCATCTAGAAGTGAAGAGAAGAGACAAATTACTTCTGCTCTTCTAGTTCTAGGTCTTATGAAGAAAGAACTTTCATTCCCTAAAAAAGGGTGAGGAAGAAGGGTTTATCATTTTTGATTTCTTTATTTTTCTCTCCATACTCAAGGATTCTTGAAAGAATCTTAACCATGTTTCAGGACCAATGACAATTAGAAACTATTATGATGGTAGGTTTTGATGGCAATGAAAGAAAGAAACCAAATTGACTAAACTGGTATACTTTCCAATATCTCACTATTTTCCAACTCCAATAGTTCATATAAGGTCATCCAGACAGGTGTTCTCATTCTAAAGTGGGAAGTTGAGGTTGAAATACAACATATGATTGAAAGACTTCTAAGGTTTCCTTTGAAATGGAAATCTTTGATCCTATGATCATATGAAAATCTGACAATAAATTCATTGTCTTACTGAACTCTTGTTGTACAATTAAGTTATGAAATTCTAAAATGGTGTACTCCTTTTATCTTAAATATGACATCTTGAAAACAAGATTTTTCAAAAAATTATTATTCCTTACTTATTATTATTCCTTAATGAGTCTGGGGTCACTTAATCTTTCTGGACCTCAGATAATTCGGTTAGACTAGTTTACTAATATACATTTATTCTACAAACTGCATTCATAGGAGTTCCCAGGCCAATGAAATTCCAAATCCTTATTATGGTTAATAATTAATATTTCAAACTCAATGTGATCCAGGGCAAATGATAATCCCTTTATGCTTGAGGAGTGAAAACATATGCTTTGGCTAAAAACAATTCTTTATTACCTATGGGCATAAAATTTTCTCTCCAGACTTCTTGCTGATGCTATGGAGCCATTTTAGTTATCTCTGACTCCTTGTGACCTTATTTGGGGTTTTCTTGGCAAAGATATTAGAGTGGTTTGCCATATCTTTCTCTAGCTCATTTTTCAGATGAGAAACTGAGGTAAACAGGTTTATTGATTTGCCCAGCTAGTAAGTGTCTGAGGTCAGATTTGAATACGAGTTTTCTTGGTTCAAAGTCCAGTGCTCTATCCACTGAGCCACATAATTGTCCCCCCTCCAAATTTAGGAAAGCTAATCCTCAGATGACAGTCTACTTGAAGTGTTTGCACTTGGGCAAGAACTACAGATCTGACTCCGTGTGGGCACCACCTTGAAAGGGCATAGTGTCACTTACATAATGAGACTTTTGAATAAAATGTCAATGAGGAAATATAATAACCCAGATTTATAAAGTGAATTGAACTTTACAAAATATTTTTCTCACTGGGACCCTTGCACTACAGATAGTGCAAGCAGTTTCTCTATTTTACAGATAAGGAAATTGAGTCAGGGAGCTAAAGTGATTTGGATATGGTCACAACTTACTTTAGAAAAGGTAACAGAGCAGACTATCTCCAGAATATAGAAATATTTTATAAATGAAGAAAATGAGGCCCATAAAGGTAAAGAAATTTATCCAAGGTCACAGAGATAGATAAGCTATAGGGTTTGATCTAGAGCCTGTGGTCTAGAAGACTTTTTTTTTAGGTTTTTGCAAGGCAAGTGGGGTTAAGTGGCCTGCCCAAGGCCACACAGCTAGGTAATTATTAAGTGTCTGAGACCGGATTTGAACCCAGGTACTCCTGACTCCAGGGCCAGTGCTTTATCCACTGTACCACCTAGCCACCCCTAGAAGACTTTTTAAAATTCCTCCTCATCCTCAGTCCTAACATCTATAAGTTTCCAAAGCCTGAGTCTTGCCTCTTTTCATTAAGTCATAATATCCTTATTGAGGTTAATTGAAGCTAGAATTTATGTAAGGATTATTTTGTCATTAAGTAGCTTCCAATGAATATGGATATGACATGAAATAAACATCACTTCTAGGATCAAGGGACTTGAATTCACATCCTATCTTGACTCCAACAATGTAATCTTTGAAGTCATCTAACTTCTCTGGGACTTAGTTTTCTCTTCCAAAAAAATAAGGGAGTTGGACCAGAGGGCCTCTGAGATCCTTTTGAAGTTCTTGACCTACAATCCTTGAGACAATGAAGACATATTCCAATAAGACAACTTCATGTGAAAGTTGAAAGATTAGATAGAGAGGTTTGAGAATAGGAATGGAAACATGAAAGATCATTTTGAAATGGGAACCCATATGGAAAGCTTAAAAAGTTATATTAAAATTTAAGCCTACAGTAATAATGAAGAGTTTTAACCAAGATGAATTAAGAGAAATATGGAAAGATTTCGATAAACAGATTCAGAGTGAATTAAGTTGAAACAATGTTGAAATGAACATAAGAAAAATGATTAGATCACTAATAAAGGAGTCTGAGGAAGGAAGGGAAAAGTTATTTCCAGAAATTATTGTGATATAAAGACAAAATAAAATATATAAACATTTCATCAGTTATGAGTTGCCTGCCTTTATTCTCTAGAAACTCTACTATTATCAAGGATTTCTCAAATATTACCAAGAGTAAAAGGCAGCATGGTAAAAGGCAGTAGAGGTCTGAATAAAGAATCAAAGAAGCAGAGTTCAAATTTTGGCTCTGCTACTTAATACCTGGGTGAATATGGGCAAGTCATTTAAAACACTCTGGATCTCATCTTTATGTATAAAATAATAGGTAACTACATAACAAAGATCCCATTTAATTTTGTATCCTGTGGTTCCATTAAAGTCTCTTTGCAATACATTAAGAAATCATTTGTCTTAAAAGGCAGTATAGCCTAATAGATAGAGCTCTCAAGTTAGAATGAGGGAATGCTAGGTTTGCCTTCTCTTCTAGGGCCATCTATTTGTTATCTGACTCTAGGAAAGTCACTCTGACTATCTGAATGAATCTCTCAGAGACTCAGTTTTGTAAACATAAAATGGGGATAATAAGGAGTAATAAAGACTCTTTCATAGGGTTGTTAGGAGGCCAAAGGAGATCATGTGAGTAAAGTGTTTTGTAAACTTTAAATGTCCCCTTTCTTTTTAAAATCAATGGGGGGGGGGCAGCTAGGTGGGGCAGTGGATAGAGTACTAGCCCTGGAGTCAGGAGTACCTGAGTTCAAGTCTGACCTCAGACACTTATTGCCTTGCAAAAACTTTTTAAAAAATCAATTAGGAGGACTAAGGGAAAAGAAAGAATTTTTGTTCCTTCTCCAATTATCTGCAGTCCAATGATCCATGAGTGTCTTTCATTATTTCTTTCTCCAAGTTCCTGAATCAAGCTATTTTCTGATTCCTAAAATGAAAAAAAATCCTACAAATTTGTTCTGAAATTAGATTTTGACCAGAGAAATGCTGATCTGAACTCAGGATGCTTCTTAGCAGAACTCTAGGGTGAGAAGATGAGAACTAAAGGAAGACACAGAGAGGAGCTCCAGAACTGACTTAGAAGTCTGCTGAATGTTTGTGGACCCACTCCAGAGGCTCTTGTAAATAATGTTCCTAATCTCTGTTTTGTACAGGTTATGTTTCAACCCAAGAAGCAACTAGCCATGAACCTGAAGAGATGCAGACAAGTCATGCAGCACCAACCCAAGTCAACATTATCACAATAGCTTATAAGAACCAAACAGGTTTGACTTCTTTAGTATTGTTGCTCTTGAGCCCTTGCAACCATGAAAGTATTCACTGAATACATGACTGCTAAGAATGTATAGAGCAAGAAAAGCACAAACAGCCTCCACTTTTTCTGAAAGTATTCACTGAATACATGACTGCTAAGAATGTATAGAGCAAGAAAAGCACAAACAGCCTCCACTTTTTCTAAGTTGCCAATTTTAAGTAGTGGGGATAGGAAAAGTAACACTTATTTTACCATTGAAAAAGAGCTCTCCTACTCAAAAGTATTCCATGGGTCCCTATTATTTTTAGTATAAAATGTAAATTCTTTATCCTATCTACAAATGGTCCCAGTGTACCATTCCAGGTTTATTTAATATTCTCCTCTTCATATATTCTACAATGAGGCCAAATGGAAAAGCAGTGTGATATAATAGAAAGAGAACTAGAATTGGATTCAGAGAAAGTCTATATTGGGTAGGGACTCTAAACCAGTCAGCGAGTCTCTATTTCCTCATCTCAGAATATTAATGGAATAATAATATGTACACTACTTATCTCACAAGGATTTGGGGTGGGAAGGAAATTGTGTATCTTAAGATGTTACAAAAATGGATACTGTTAGTACTGAACTTGACTACTCATTGTTCCCAATTTTGTCCTGGACTGGGATCTCCTGCTTCCATACATTTCCAATGATCATCTTCTATTAACTATCTTTGTCTTGTTTAAATACTACATTTCCCACAAGGTTCAGCTAGGATACCACCAGCAACATGAGGTTGTTTCTGATTCCCTACCTAGCTCTTCCAGACAATGGTGTCCTTTCCTTCCTCTTATTTTCTTAGAACCCTTTGTCTAGATCTTTCCTTTGTCCTTGCCTGACTCTACCTTTGTTGCTACTTTTCTATGGGTATGGCAGAATCCTTCTTAGTAACTGTAATTCCCTGCCATTTTTTAATGTTAGTATCCTCTGCTCTAACTACATGACCTTGCCATGTAAAATAGGTTTTCCCATCTGACTTTTCTTGAACAAAATTGTTGCCTGCCCATATCAGTTCCATATATTCTCATGGGTATTTGAGAGTAGAAGTTGAATCTATAAAGACT
The DNA here is from genome assembly GCF_037893015.1 of Macrotis lagotis. NCBI lineage: Eukaryota > Metazoa > Chordata > Mammalia > Peramelemorphia > Peramelidae > Macrotis > Macrotis lagotis. The sequence goes on from NC_133660.1 coordinate 125,403,960, forward strand.
GATTCTTATATCTCACATACAATTTGTTTGATCTCAGACCATTTAAACTTGCTCAGCCTCAGTTTTCTTCTCAATAAAATAAAGGGATTTAAGGGAAAGACTCTAGATATCCTCTAAGGTTTCTTCCAACTATAAATCTATGATGTTTTTGTCTTCTCTCTTGGAAACTCAATTAACTTGGGAAATGTGTTCAAACTATTCTCACCAAGAAATTAGGCAAGGAAATATAATTACATAAAATATGGAGGCCAACTGGCCTAATAGATAGATCTGAGCATGGAGGCAAGGAGATCTAGATATAATTCTCACCTTTGGCTCTTAAAAGATGTATGACTTTGGACAAATTGCTTAACTTATGAGTATCTTAAGTGATACCTTAGGAAATAACTACTAATTCATAGATAATGTATAATCTGTATTGGTATTGGAAGTTTTCCTACATTGATAAAATTACAGATGATTGAAAAGAAAAAAATACATAAATCTAATTCTAAAGTAGTTGCTATAGTTGGTAGCTTCTTTATAATTTTAAATCATATATGTATATATATATACCTCTCTATGTTTTATTTCTAGAAAGCTCAAAAGGTCACTTAGCCCACTCACTCCCTGGACCAGGTATGTCGAAAACATATGTGGACAAAAATTGCATGAACGTTTTCCTTCTTTGCCAATAGAGGGCTCCATTTTTCTTCTTATGAAAAGGTTGCTTTCACCAGCCACAGTTTTCAACAAGGTTCTTTCCTTCTTACAAATGGTGCCTCTTTTCTGAGACATTAGAAAATAGCTATAGGTTGCATGTTAAAAAAAAAAAAAGCACATTCTTACCCTGATTCCTTAGTAAGTTCTGTGTGTTGAAGAATTCTAAATAGTTGGCAAATCCTGGGAAGATAAGAACAAGATTGCCTATCTGGCATTCTCATTAATCACATCACAAGTCCAAACCCCACTCTACCCCCAAATCACTCTAGTTCCATCATCTTTGGAACTTATAATAAATGCTGAATGGGGCAAATTCCATATTTGGTTTTTAAAAAATAGTGTAGGATCATTCTTGGAAAATTAGGGTTTTGTTTCAGTTCTACCATTTGTTCTACTCAAGAACTATTTATTAACCCTCGTGAAATATTCTCAGTTATAACCAGATAGCTATAAATGAGAGACCAAGTCATTTTATCTATTGTAAATACCTGAATTGACTACAAAAGTACCTATGAAAAAGGACGCTATCTGCATCCAGAGAAAATATCGATAAGTAGAATTATGTATAGAATGATTTTATAACATATTCACACAGAGATACATATTGGTATCTAATAGTAGCCCTCTCTAGAGTGGAGGTGCATAAAAGAATAAAAAAATTAGAAAACTTTATTATATATTTAAAGGGAAGAGTAAGTTGTATATAATGGATTTGCAGTTTCATGTACTATTATCTTTTCCCCCATTACTAGTATGAAAATGCTTATTTTATGTTTTAAGTTCAGAATAAAGTAAATGAATGTTTTTAATTCAACAAAAATTAGTGAGAAACAGCATGGTTTAGTGTATAAAAGAAGGGTCTTGAACTTAGGAGGACCTCTGATACATATTCACTATGTGACCATGAACAAGTATTGAGTATTTCCTTATGATAATGACCAAGACACTAGATCCACACAAAACAATTGTGAGTTATTGTAAGGGAAATTTGTCAGGGGAAAGTCTGGATATGTATCACAGGTTTCCATCTTTTGCTCTTTCCGGTAGGTAGTATTTACTGACTTCATGTGCTTCTCATTGTATGATGAGATAATTTTGGTGTTTATTTAAAATGCTTTAACTACTTATAGCTTTGAGAAGGAAAAAAAATGCTGAAATGGACCCTGGATCAAAACAGGAAGTGAGAAATTATCCAAATCTAATATATTTTAGAGGAAAGTTTCAGAGCAATTGATTTTTCTATTTAAATATACTAATTCCTAGTAACTTGGAACTCATACTTGAAAAATCAAAGATTTAAAAAATGTTCCTGCTTCCCTTTGGAAAACCTCTCTCAAGTAATCTGAAAAACAAAAAATAAAAAAAACAAAATATACATCCTGGTTTACCTTCCTGAGGTGGGCATGAGGACTAAGACTGTCTTTAGTGCTTCCTGAGAGAATCCTGAGAAGACTCTATGGACTTATTTAAAAAGTGAGATTGACTAGATGGGTAGGTCTCTAAACAATAAAAAGTTGATTCCTGCTTAAAACGAAATCAGAGATCATTCACCTATTTGAATTCAGGGTACAAAGCAATTTGCCTATATAATTATGTTTATTAAACCTATTTCCTAGATATTTAATTGATTCTTTCCTTTCTCTAAGTGGTAGCTGTGATAACTCTTGTTGCAATAGCTGGTATCGTTGGAATCATCCTCTTTGTGACATTCTTGATTCGCCGGACGACGAGGGTAAAATTGTTATTTTTAAACTTATGGAAAATGATAGAACAAAATGTATGTGAAATGGGATTTTTCTCCCTTATTTATATGGCTATTGAGCTGAAGTAACTCAGAGATAGGTTAGCATGCTGTAGAAGATTTGGACTTGGGAGTGCCTGGGTTTGAATTCTATCATGCTGTGAGACCCTGGAAAAGTCACATAACCTCTTCAACCTTCAGTTTTCTCATCTGAAAAAATTAATCAGTCAGAACTGATGATCTCTTACAGTCCTCAATCTATGATTCCAGGAGAAAAATATACCCTTCATCCCCTTCCTAAATTTTCTTTCTTTTCAATTATTTTGGTATTCTAAATTTCAGAAACTAAATTAAGAAAAATATTAGAAGAATCTTAGATTTAGATCTAGAAGGTCCTTTCCAGTCAGTCCCACACTTTTTTACTATATATATAGATAAGAAAACTAAGTCATTCCCTGGGGAAATGACATACCCAAGGTCACACAAGCAATAATTGTTCTCAAACCTACATCCTCTGGACCTTGTATATTAGTCCTCATGTTGCCGAATCTATCTACAAAGAAAATTTGTACAAATCTTCACATCTAGGTCTTTACTTTTAGGTAATCTGTCAACTTTAGTGGTTTAGAATCCTTTCATGAGTATAATATTAATAGGATAGTTTAATAGCAATTATTCCCCTTTTTACAGAGTTTTGAGGTCTAAAAGATACTTTCCTCTTAACACCACTGTGCAAACAGTTTGTCCTAATATAGTCCTCTTTAAGATATTCAATGGTCTTTGGTACAAACCGAGCCTTCTCAAATGGATTATCTCCCTCATGTGGTCTGAACATCCCATCCAAAAGATACTTAATTGAGCTGGACCCTAAGAGGTTTTTTCCTAGAGTCTCACAATTCCCAGTAAAGGACTAGATCAACAGAACTGAGAGAAAAGGTTTTTTTATGTATTTGGAAGCTCTTTTATTTTAAAAAAAATGATAATGAAACAAATTAACTTCCATTTCATAGGAAGGGAAAATTTTCAAGAGTTAATTGAGCAAGGGTGTGAGTTCAAGGGAAGAAGAGGAACAGCATTTCATTTCTTCCAATACCAGGTGCCCTTTGAACATCCAAATGCCCACAAAATTATGTAACACCAGTTCTAGCAAAAGCAATCTAGCACCCATCACCATTTGGAGTATTTGCTCAGTAGGGGGAAAACTTTATAAAAAGAAATCTACAAATTTAATGACTACTGATAAAGGGGGAGAAAAAAATCTTCATGCAAGCCTCATTTCATTTTTTTTTCATTTTCTTCTCTAAGGCTTTCAAAAAAGTCAGCATTAATATTTTTCTGTTTTTATTTACAGAAAAAATCATTCAACCTGAAGAACAAGGACATGAGCCCCCATTAAAATTCTCTTGAGACAGAAAAAGCAGGTTGATTATAGACCCCTCTATAACCTTGGGCTCATGTGATTTGATTTCCAGATAACTTTTGATGGCCAGGAAATGTCCTTTATAAGATCAGGGGCATCTGATCTTGATGGCACACATTAAAAATGAGATATCACCTATAGAAAATGCCCATCTTCAGTCCTTTGTTTTTAAGATTGGTTGACTTTGGGAATACTGAGAATAGAACTTGAAAGAAAACAACACCAACAGAGTCTGAGATGTACTCAGCCAAAATATTTCAACAGATCAACATAATTTGTTGTGGGACTAGCTTGAAATTCAGTATCATCCTCTAATCATTTCCTTTCTTTGCTAGGGCTCTTCCATACATTGTGTACAAATTTAAGAAAGCATTAATATCTACTTCCAAGAAGGCACATGCCCCTTCTCCCACCAGACACTGTCTGCTTTGAAAATCAAACCATAAAGAAGAGCGAATATGCCCAAAGTTGCTATGTAGTTTTCATTAATCTCACAACTTGATTCTTATTTGTTGTGGTTGCTGAGTTATTTTTCTGAAACTTTGTAGCTCCATTTAGGATTTTCTTGGCCAAGATATGGAGTGGTTTTCAATTTCTTTCTCCAGCTCATTTTACAAATGAGGAAACTGAGGAAAATTTGATTAAGTGACTTACCCAGTGTCAAACAGGTCTAATTTGAACTTGAGAAGATGAGTCTTCTTGCTGCAGGCTCAGGACTCTATCCTTGCAACCACCTGGTTGCTTGTTTCATTCTTATTAGTCTTGGTTTTGTGGGTTGGTGATTACCTTAATAGATATAATATCAGGTATATGAGTTCTATTCTAGATCTAAATAACCAATACTCCCTAATTCTACATCCAAATGACCAATACATGGGCTTAGTATGCTCATAAATTAATCAAATCCTTTATGTCTGATTCAAGGTGATTTATAATTTACTAAAACTTTAATTAAAATGAAGTTTTTTGGGGGGCACATCCATAAATCAGGGCTGAGCAATTATATCAGATACCTAAGAATTCTATGGAGTAGATGTAGTCTTTGAAAATTATACCAGGCATTACTAGGTTCTTTCGAAGCAACTATGTCTTATTCTCGGTGTGTGTGTTTGTGTGTGTGTGTGTGTGTGTGTGTGTGTGGTTATTTTATGATTGTTTTTTATCTCCCATTCCCAACTTTGCTACAGAAAAGCGACATCCTCCCAAACAACTTGAAAAGTTCTTGAAAAGAAGACTGTGTGAACGATTTGGTGGAAAAGTGTGACGCATCTGTCATAATAATAGAAGACATCTTCATGAATTGAAGACAATATCAGGAAGCACATTTCATCTGGAGGCTCCTGTTCTAGGGATTCAGTGATGGATAGATAAATGGACCTGCTGAGTCAACTTTTCTAATATTTTGAAAAATTCAGTTTTATTCATATTCCTGCTTTTGGTTTTGTGTTTGCTTAATTGTAGATATTATTAATTTAGAAAGTGATCTGTGATCTCCCATCCCTGCTCCTTTGGAGGAGTTTTCTTTGTGTATTATTTCATAAAATAAGGAATAGATTTTTAAGGACATTCCAGTGCCATGCCAGCATCCTGAGATTTGTTTAAAACTTTAACTGCTCTACTACTTCTATTAATCTTTTCACCTTATAGAACATGGTATCTATATATGGAGATGTTTCACATGCCAACATAAATTCTTTTTTCCCTTTAATTTGACAGGTTATTTTTTAACTTTTTAACTTTTTATTTTTTCCCATAATTACATGTAAAGATAGTTTTCAACATTCATTTTTATATAAGATTTTGAGTTCCACATTTTTCACCTCCCTCTCTTCCTCCTCCCCTTCTTATTGATGTCAAGTAATCTAATTCAAATTATACATGTACAATCATGTTGTACATATTTCCATATTAATCAAATTAAGAAAAAAGAATCAGAACAAAAGGAAAAAACAAAAAATGTTTTAAATTGAAAATAATATGCTTTGTTCTACATTCAGACATTCTCTGAATGTGGATAGCATTGTCCAACATATATTTTAGAATTATCTTTGATCAACCCATGTAAATTCTGCTCACAAAGAAAATGAGCCCAGAATGTATGGCATCATGATGGCTGTATCCACCACTGACTGCAGAAGAGAGAGGTCTTGTGGAATAAAAGGAAAACAAAATGAATCAGGAGTCAGTGAACCTCAGTTCTCATCCCAATTCTATTATTTAAATCTATTTGACCTTGAACAAGTTGTTTAAAACACATGGGTCTCAATTTCTCATCTATAAAATTCAAATTATTTTATTTAATAATTTTTAACCCAGACTTATAATTTCATTTGAAGGAGGAAAGATCCAAGTTTCCTCGGAATGCCGAGGATTTGGTTTAACCAAGGTTGCAGGACAAGTATATGTTTGTTCACAATGGAATGTGACTTAGAAGACAAGAGATCTCTCCACTACCCCACAGTGCCTCATAACATCTAGTAAGCATTAGTTTTGTGTAAGGTTCTACACTAGGGATGCAAAGACAAAATCAAAACCACCCTCCACCCCAACAGGAATTTACATTCTAATGAGAGATGGGGAACGGGTTGCTGAACAAAATGGTCTAAAGCCTTTCCTGTTTCTAAATCTTCTGAAATCTATATGAAACCATTATAGATATGTGACTATGATAAAGAAATTGTCCATTGGAAATGACTAATTCGCTCATCTTTCAGGGCAATGATCCCTGTGGTATAAAATCATTTCTATAAATGGAGCCATAGAATTCCAAAAAGAAAAGAGTAAATCCCCGTGACTAGCACACACAAAAAAATTTACTCCCATTGTCTACATAAGACAGATCAGATTCATTCAGATTGCAGTGAAATGTGCCAGATATAAACAATGAGACCTATTACATTAAATTATGTGATTCTAGGTAAGTCATTTTCCTCATTCTGTTGTTGTTCAATCATTTCTGTCATGTCCAACCCTTCATGATTCTATTGGCAGAGATACTTGAAGTGGTTTTCTATTTTCTTCTTTAAATTCATTTTTAAAATGAGGAAACTGAGGCAAACAGGGTTAAGTGACTTATCCAGGGCTCACACACCCAGTAAGTGTCTGATATGAACTCAGGAAGATGAGGCATTCAGTCTCCTGCACCACCTAGCTTACCCCATTTTCCCTTCAGGAGCCTCAATTTGTCCATGGATAAATAAAGAGTGCATTATCTTATTTATCTTATAGGGACAGAGGCTATACAGCTAGAATAAATTTTATCAGAATTATCTAAACCATCTTTCTCAATCTACAGAAGGGGAAACTATGACACGGCCCCCTTTCCATAGCAGGGAATCGATAAATATTTATTGAATGAATTTATGACTGGCTTAGCCAAGGTCATAACTGACAGAACAGGGATTTAAACTCATTGCTTCTATGACTAGGAAGCTAACACTGTCATATAATGATGTTGGAAAAGGAATAAGAGGACAAAAGTGGTAGTTTTTTGTTACTTTCATCCCTCGGTTAACAACTTAAAAAAAAAAAACAACCTAATGTTCCTGTTGCTATTTGAAAATCAAATGAAAAATCAAATACATAAATAAGGAGATGTAAAGTGAATTTAAAATCTCTGCCTCCCCTTCCCCCCTTTTTCCAGTCTTTTTAAAAATGAAATATAGCATAAGATAAAAAGTACATTTCTGTAGGAATATACTACAAAGTTGCACCTATACTGTGAGATTCAGTCAATCCCATGAAAAGGCAAAGAATCACATTCATCTTCATTTAACTTTCAGGCATTAAAAAAGTAACAAGTTAATAAAATGGCACACCCAAATAAGGAAATAGCAGATAAGAAAAGTTACTTCTGCTCTTTGAGCACTTTAAAGTTTACAAAGTTCGTTGCACCTAGGAAGTCTTAGCAATAGCACTGGGGAGTGAGTATTGCAGATTCTATGATCTCCTTTTTTACATGACCAAATGGAGGGACAGTGAGGTTGTCACACAGCGAGCTAGCTCCAGAGGCAGAATTCTAACAATGCTCCTCTGATTTCAAGTTCAACATTATTTCCACTATAATATTCTGAACAGATTCAAACAAAGGGAAATTTTGAAGAGGGAGATCACATTAAGTAGGGGAGACAGATGAGAGAAAAGAAAGAGGAAGGCTACCTGATGGGGGTCTTGAAAAAAGAAAAGGACGTCTTGAGTCAGAGATATATTCTAAGGATGGAAGGCTGCTGACCTCCAGAAGCCCATGAAGTCAAAAAGCACAAGGAAAATGAGGAGATTCTTCCAGTTTCTGTCCATTTCCTCATTTTTAAGAATTTAACCTTTTATGTATGTATATATATATATATATATATATATATATATATATATATATATATGGCTTGTCATTATTTCCAGAAAAATCTACAGCAATTATTGTTTCTTAAGTCACCTAAGTATGACTGTAACCCCATAAGTACCAAAGTAGCCTCCTGATGTTCCAAACTTTTTTTGGCAGGCACTAATGCTTTAATAAATATCATATTACTTGATATGTTCTAGCCTGTTACAAATGCTATTCATAGTCATTTTACAATAATAAAATCTTTTTTTAAAGAATGAATCTCAAGTTGGAAAATTATGTCCTCTTTTATCATAATCATGATACAATCCCACTCTTTATCTGTCTCATCTATACCTTAAGCAGATTCAGTTTCACCACAATAGCCTGTTCCTAGACTCCCAATGTTCATTTATGTCTGATAAAAGAAAGAAGACTTTACAGCTGTTTAGAGACAATTTTAAAATTTGTAAATTTAGTATTGCTTTCTGATCATAAGTGTGCATGCTATTTTTGAATAAGCAGAGAAATCATTATAAGAAAAGTCAGGAAATAAAACCTGGATCTTTGCAAACTAGATAATAATTCCTTGAAAGCAAAAGAGGTCCCATGCCTTGCATTTTTGCAATAATGAAATTGAAGCTATTTACTTTCCATACTAATTCATTCTTAAATCTGTCCTCAACCTAAAATTGTAACTATAATATACAATATCTATACTCTAACCTAGGGTTTCTTAACCTTTTTTTGTACTATAAATCCATTTGAAAGACTAGTAAATTCTATGGACCCCTTCTTAAAATAAGATTTTTAAATGCATAAAATTAAATGCATTTAGATTTTATGCAAACACAAATGCAAAAAATTAAATGATGAAAAAATAGGGGGAGGGAATGTGTTGTATCATGGTTATTTAATGGGGCTGTATCATAGACTAGGATTACAAAAGAAACCATTTAACAATATTTGGTTGAGCACTAACTTATGCTCCAGCCAGTCAATGACTTTAGTAGATAAAGTATGGTTTCTCTCCCTACATTAAATTATGATTTATTTTGTATTTCTGTGTGTTCTTTAATCATTTCTGGAGACCCATTAAAATATTCTTTAATATAGTTCTGAAAGAAAAACTGGAAAAATGTGGATAATAGGAATAGAATTAATAAGTCCGCAGGACAGTGTCATTGTTAGAAGCCAGATCCAAGTGAGTATGTAAAGAGGATCTCATTCTGAAGGAACAAGCTTCACCTCTGACTACCCAAGAGAGAGTTATATCAAGGGATCAATGAACAAAAAGTAAAAGTCAAACTATATTTTCTTTAGGGAAGAATATATTTCATTCCTCATTCTTACAAGAAAAAGACAGTAACCCCTTAATAGCTATTGTGTTAGTCCTGATACAGTTTCTGAACTGACAAAAGCAGAAATACATACTCAGAGAGAACAATCCTAGCATTTTAAATGACATTTTAACCCAGAACTTTGCCAGCTGTCAGAGAAACTGAACCAGCAGCCCAAGAAGAAAGTACAGAAAACTTAGATTTGCTATAATAAACATTTGAGTTCCTTTTTTATATTTCAAATATATTGGAAACTATAGATAGATATAGATATGTATAGATATAGAAATATAGCATGTCCCAAACATCTTAGCATAATTTTTTTACTTTAATAGATTAAAATGTATGTACATATACTAATCAAAGGTATATTTTACATTTATTTTCTAAAAATTAATCCTTAATGGTTGATCCTATAAACACTCTTCTATAGTGCATCTCTTATCTTCGTCCACATCTCTACTCCTTTCATTCTTTCCTTATATTCTATCATCTTCATTCTTAGTAGCATTTCTAAAACATTTATTCTTGCTTTCATCCTCCTAAGTGTGCATAGGAGAGGGTCATAAGAGGAAGAAAGTGGGAAGAGAGGAGGGCCAAAGTAACAACTGAAGGGTTGAAGAACTGGATGGTAGCAAAATCATTGGATTATTAACTCCCTGGGGCCATGCATCTTCACTTCCACCATTTTTTTTTTACCCAACTATCATTGTTCATATGTTCAGAAACCTTGTTCAGGATGAACTAAGTCAATCAGTTCTTAAGTCATTTTTTTGCCCTGTGACCCACTCTTGTTCACTCCTTCCCCTTTTTGTCTCTAGCTTTGACAATTGGAATTAAATGAACAATGAACATCGTCATTGCTTTTGGTAAGAACAACTGCCGACTTTATGCCTCCCCAAACCAGAAAGTCCTTCCTTAGAGGTCACTCTGCTACAATTGTTATCTCCCCTTATTAAAACAGGAACTAAAGTCCTTAAGGGAAGAAGGATCTCATTTTTCCAATTATGCCCCAAGATTTAGTACAATGTTTGGTATATGATAAATGCTTATTTACCTGGAAAGACTTAGCTGAACTGATGCTGAGTGATGGCAGCAGAACCAGAAGAACTCTGATTCTATTAACAGCAATATAATGTAATGATCAACTATGATTAGACTTAGCTTTTCTTAGCAATACAGTGATGAAAGACAATTCTAAAGAACTTGCAATGAAAAATTCCATCCAGATTCAGAGAAAGAACTATGGAGTATGAATGTAAATTTCAAAGTTTACTATTTTCACTTTTTAAATTTTTTTTGCTTTTATTTCTCTTGGTTTTTTCCCTGTTTGTTCTGAATCTTCTTTTGCAACATGACCAATATGGAAATATGTTTTTAAACAGTAATAAAAATATATGCTTTTTCATTTATTTTTGTATTCCTAATCCCTAAAAGGTCAAAAAGAGAGTGAAGAGTTCTACATATTAACAATTAAACTATGTGACAGTGTAATATTTTCTGAAAAACCATTTCTAAATAACAAGTGGCATAAAGTAATTAATTGAACACAGTTCGATCTTTCAAATACATCATCCATTGAAAAAAAGTCAGTTTCCATTCTGAACCTACAACCAAAATCTCACTTCCTTTACAGCCATCTCAAACATTATATAAATCATTCTTGATCCATTTTCAATTTCATAGATTATTTTCTCCCTCTGAATTTTGAATCTCTTCTCATAGTCTCTACCACTCAATATCTTTTTTACCATTTCATTCCTAAGGAAACATCACTCACAGGAAATAAGGCTTAGCTACAAATGTTAGAAACCCTTCTTTCTGCATCTTGTATCACTCACAGCATAATCTTTAGAGCCTATAGTTTACTGAAACTTCTGTCATGACTTGTAACAGATGTAAATAAATGAAATAAGATGAAATAAAACCTTTCTCAGTTCTTCTTTAACTGACTGGGGGATTTTCTTAAAAACATAAGAAGGGATAAGAAGGGTATGTTCATGAACCTAGAGACATCATTCACTCAAGATGATTTCTTGAGGAATAGAATGGAGCAGCAGAATGAAGGGAGGTAGGGAACACTGGTTAGAATTTCAGATGTACCATTTAACTATCTGAGATCACTGGCAAGTTATTGAGCTTATCATATTCCTCAGCTGTCCCATTTTTTTATTTTTGGTTTTTATCAAGGCAATGGAGTTAAGTGACTTGCCCAAGGTTGCGCAGCTAGTTAATTATTAAGTTTATGAGGCCGGATTTGATCTCAGGTCCTCCTGACGCCAGGGTTAGTGCCATTTTTAAGGGGGGGGGGCGGTTAGACTCATGACTTCTGACATCCCTTGTATCTCTTATCATTATTATAATTCCAAAATTTATGACCCTGATTTCTGATCATTCTATACTCCATAGGACATCAGAGCCTATACTCCTGTAATGTAACCTCCTTTAGTACTGAATACTCCAACAGTTATGTGGCACATTTCATAGAGCACTGGGAATGAACCAAAAAATATGCTCATAAATTCAAATCTGGTCTCAGACACTAACTAGCTGTGTGACTCTGGGCAAGTCACTTAACCTTGTTTGCCTCAATTTCCTTATCTACAAAATAAGCTGGAGAAGAAAATGTTAAAACATTCCAGTATCTTTCCCAAGAAAAACCCAAATAGGGTTTTGGGACTCAGACACAACTGAGAAATGAATGAACAACAACCTTCAAGCTCATCTTCGAGAAAGAGATGAATGGGGGGCAGCTGGGTGGCACAGTGGATAAAGCACTGACCCTGGAGTCAGGAGTACCTGGGTTCAAATCCGGTCTCAGACACTTAATAATTACCTAGCTGTGTGGCCCTGGGCAAGCCACTTAACCCCATTTGCCTTGCAAAATCCTAGAGAGAGAGAGAGAGAGAGAGAGAGAGTGAATGGTCCCATATATTAACATCTAAATTATGTGGTACAATATTTTATATATACATATTTTTATAATATAATACAGCACAATGGAAAGAGCACCAGAACTAGAGCCTGAATATTTGGGTATAAATCCTAACCCTACTCTCTATTTCCTTGCAACCTTAGATAGGTCAGCTTCATCTAATTGAATTTCAATTTAACCATTTACAAAATAATAACAATAATAGCTACTTACCATGTGCCAATCCCTCTGCTAGTTGTTTACAATTATTATCTCATTTGATTTTTCATAATAAGTGTTATTATTATCCCCATTTTCCAGTTGAGAAGAATGAGGTAGAATTTAAGTCATTTTCCCAAGGTCACATAACTAGTAAGAGTCTGAGATCAGAGATGAATTCAGGTGTTCCTATCTCTCTGGGCTTGGGCACTGTAACATACAGCTATTAACATCCAATAAGAGAACTAGATAAGGCTTGAGGAAAGGAGGAGAAAAAAGGAGAACATCAGAGTTGTCCTCAAGTATTTAAAGAATTATCATATGTAAGCCTTGTTTGACCCCAGGGGGACAAAGTAAGAACAATGGGTAGAAGTTGCAAAGAGATCAATTTTAGGCTGGGTATGAGGGAAAATTTCTTTTTTTTTTTTTTGAAGTTGAAATTGCATTATTAAAATTTTCTTTTTTAATCAGTTTTTTATTTTATATTATTACAATAATCTTGTTGTGAGAGTAGTCATAACCACCTCCTCCCTAAAAAAAGATGAGAAACATCAATAAGAGAGAGGGAGGGAGAGGGGAGAGGGAGAGGGGGGAGAGAGAGAGAGAGAGAAAGAGAGAGAGAGAGAGAGAGAGAGAGAGAGAGAGAGAGAGAGAGAGAGAGAGAGAGAGAGAGAGAGAGAGAATACTTCTGTCTGTGTTCAGATTTCAATGGCTCTATCTCTAGGATGAATTGCCTTCCCCATCATAGCCACCAGAAAAGTTTCTTCAACATTTTTCCCACAGTTGCTATCACTAGCTATATTTCCCTCTACTCTATTCCTCCCCATTCTCATTTATTCCATTCTCCCTCTCTCCTTTCATCCCGTCCCTGTTCAGAAATGTGTTGTATCTGAGTACTCTCTCCCATGATCTTCCTTCTCTTCTATCACATACTGCCCCCTTCCCTCCCCCCATTCTCCCTTATCCCATCCCTTTCCTCTCATTTTTCTCTAGGGTAAGATAGATTTCTATACCCTATTAAGTGTGTATGTTATTTCCTTTCTGACCCATTTCTGATGAGAATGAAGGATCACTCATTCCCCCTTGACTTCCTTTCTTCATTCCACTCCATTGAAAAAGCTTTTTCTTTACTCATGTGAAATATCTTAGCCCCCTCTTCCTCTCCTTTCTCTTCCTCCTGGTACTTTCCTTTATCACCCAGTGACTCCATCTTTTTTACTATATTCTAACATTATATTCAGCTCCTTCCTGTGCCTTGTCTATATATGCTCCTTTTTTTAGGTTTTTTTTTTGCAAGGTAAATGGGGTTAAGTGGCTTGCCCAAGGTCACACAGCTAGGGGTAATTAAGTGTCTGAGACCAGATTTGAACCCAGGTATTCCTGACTCCAAGGCCGGTGCTTTATTCACTATGCCACCTAGCCGCCCCACTATGCCACCTAGCCACCCCCATATATATGCTCCTTCTAACAGCTCTTATAAATGAGAAAGTTCATATGACTTATCAGTATCTTCTTCCCATGCAGGAATGCAAACAGTTCAACATCATTTTCTTCATAATTAGTCCTTCTTGTTCACCCTCTCTACGGTTGGTTCACCTGAGTCCTGTACTTGCAGATCAAACTTTCTATTCATTTCTGGTTGTTTCAATAGGAAAGTTTGAAAGCCCCCTGTTTCATTGAAAGTCCATCTTTTCCCCTGAAAAAGAGGATGTTCAGTTTTGTTGGATAGTTGATTCTCAGTTGTAAACTAAGATCTTTTGCCTTCTAGAATATTGTATTCCAAGCCCTACAAGGCCTCAGTGTAGACACTGCCAGATTCTGTGTAATCTTGACTATACAGCCACAGTAGTTGAATTGTTTGTTTCTGGAAGCTTTTAGTATTTTCTCTTTGCCTTGGGAGTTTGGGAATTTGGCTATAATATTCCTGGAAGTTTTTCTTTCAGAATCTCTTTCAGGAGTTGACTGATGAATTCCCTCAATTTCTATTTTATCCTCTGCTTCTAGGATCTCAGGGTGATTTCACTGTATTATTTCTTGAAAAATGAAGTCTAGGGTCTTTTCCTGGACATGACTTTCAGGTAGCCCAATAATTTTTAAATTATCTCTTCTGGATCTGTTTTCAAGATCAGTTGTTTTTTCTCAATGAGATATTCACATTGTCTTCTAATTTGGGGGGGGGGGTGGAATAGTTTTATTTCTTCCTGAGTTCTAGAAAAGTCATCAGCTTCCTTTAATTCCATTCTGCATTTGAAGGAGATATTTTCTTCAGAGAGCTTATCTCTTTTTCCAGCTGGTCAATTCTGCTATTTAAGGCATTCTCTTTATTTGCCTTTTGTGTTGCTTTTTCCATTTGGCCTACACTGGTTTTTAACATGTTATTTTCTTCAGATGTTTTTTGACTTTCTTTCACCAAGTTGCTGACTTGGTTTTCATGATTTATCTACATTGTTTTCATTTCTCCTCCCAATTTTTCCTCTACTTCCTTTAAGTGCTTTTCAAATCCTTTTTTGAGCTCATCCATTGCTTGAGCTCATTTTCTATTTCTCTTGGAGGTTTTGGATATGGAAGCTTTGATTTTGTCATCATCTGAGTATATATTTTAGTCCTCCATGGGACTAAAGTAGTTTTCTATGATCAGATTTTTCTTTTTCTGTTGTTTGGCATTTCCTCAGCCTATGACTGATTTACCACACTTCCAAGGCTTTGGGGAGTTTGGGGGACAGCCCACAGGGACCTTAATTCCTCCAAGGTCTTATGAGAGGCTCTGACTGCTCTCTTGTCTGTGTTCAGGCCCTCTCTTCTTCCCTGGAGCTGGGGGGGGGGGGTCCCTGCTCTGCTATGGTGGCCAGACTGCAACCTGAATCTGAGTTTGCTCAAACAGCTGAGTTCTGCCCCAGGGAGAGCAGAGAGACCTCAGCAATCTCCCCCGACTCCCTTACCATCTATGAGCTGAGAGTACTGGATATACCGGGTGGCTCTGCCAACTCCCAATGCAAGTTCTCACCACCAGGCTGCTCTGAGGTCAAAGCTCCACTCCACACTCTGGTGTGGCAGAGTTCTCTCACCAGCCC
This sequence comes from Macrotis lagotis, assembly GCF_037893015.1. NCBI lineage: Eukaryota > Metazoa > Chordata > Mammalia > Peramelemorphia > Peramelidae > Macrotis > Macrotis lagotis. The sequence continues at coordinate 125,419,685 of NC_133660.1, forward strand.
TTCCAGCTGTACCCAATGATTAAACCACCCCCTCTGCCACAGACCCAGGCACCTGGCCAGTCTATGCTGTGTCGCAGCTGCAATGTGGCTTCTTCCATCCCCTGGTCCCAGTGGAACAGACCTGTCCAGGAGATCTTCTAAGTTGTCTTGGACTGGAAAATTGTATCACTCAGTCTTTCTGTGGGTTCTGCCCCTCTAGATTTTGGCTAGAGTCATAATTTGATGGCTTTTGGAGTTTTGGGGGGAATGAGTTTCCAGGAATTCCTGCCTTCATGCCACCATCTTGGCTCCACCCCCATTCAAGGGAAAATTTCTTAATACTTGTTATTCAGTCATGTTCAACTGTGCAATCCCTTTTGGGATTTTCTTGACAAAGACCCTGCAGTGGTTTACTAATTTTTTCTCCAGCTCATTTTACAGATGAAGAACCTGAGGCACAGGGTTAAGTGACTTCACAAGGGTAATTAGTGTCCAAATTTGGATTTGAACTCAGAAAGATAAGTCTTCCTGACTCCAGGTCTGGCTCTTTATCTACTATGCCTTCTAGCTGTTCTAATACTTAGAACTGTCTAAAAGTGGAATGGGTTGGTTGATAGAAGCATTATTTGTTCTTTCTCTCTCATTAGAGAACTCCAGACCTAAAACTTGATGACCTCTTTAAAACATGTAGGAGAGGGTTAAATGTTTTAGGTATAATTTGGACTTGATGGATGTTTAATTCTCTTGCATCTCAAGCCTGATGATCTCAATAGCCTTTTCCAGTTCTAAAGGTGATGATAATCTGTGTAGGATTGCATCCCTCAGTCATGATGAACTTTGGGATTCAGTACAATAGTCATGAGCCGTTTTTGTTCAACCATTAGATGATTAATTATGTTTGTCCTTCATTCTCAAAGAAGATCATGACATCAGAGAGGCAATGCCATGAGATGCATGGGAATTGGATTTCAGTGAGGGGGTCCTGGGCTAAGTATCCAGCTTCATTTTTTCATCCAAAACTATGTAGATTCAGTGGCCAGATGTGAATCAGAATGACTGAGATCCTGGATGCAAGACAATCAGGGTTAAGTAACTTGCTCAAGGTCACAGGGCTTGTAGGTGATAAATGTCTGAGGTCAAATTTGAACTCATGTCCTCACTCCAGGGTTGGTTCTCAATCCCTGTTCCACTAGCTGCCCTCATACATAAGATACTATACTAATGGACAAGAAAATGTCCAATGCTCCTAGGGCTTTTGGTCTTTTAAGACACCAACTTTGAAAAATTGTAAAGTTGTTGAAGAGCTAAAGTCATGCTCATGCCTCTACCCTTTCCCCACTCCTATCTCTTCTTTGCCTTTCATTCTATCCCTGAAATCCTTACCCAAATATCTAGAACCTTCCATTAAAACCAAATTTTGCTAGTATTGCACTGGAGCAAAAATTCATCATTCCAGGAAAAAAATAGGTTTTTATAAGACTTGAAACTGGCCCTGCCCCTATTCCTCAAAAATCAGTCTAACCTGTCTCAGAATCTTTTTCCTTATCTAAAAAATAAGGGGATGAGGTTAGTCTTAAATGCCCCTTTCATAGATATAATCCCATACCAATGATGGTTCTCAAAAAATTAGATGTACATATATGTGTGTGCTTGTGTGAAAGAAAAATGCTCTTAAAAAACCTGAAAAATTCAATTGCATGGTGAAAAACTACAGCCCCTCATGAAGATGCTGGGTGCCATATGACAGAGTCACCGCCCTTCAATTTTTCCTGGGTTCAATATTTAAATGAAAACTTTTCTTATCCCATGTTTACATGAAATTTCTATTGTCATTAACTGTAGCATCAGTATTAAAGACAAATTATTTTTAGCTAACTGTTTTTAAGTGGATGTAAGTTTTACAGATAATCTACCTTTTTATGGCTAATAGACTATAAAAACTTCCCCTAAGAAGTTTCTTGGTTTCCTCTTTGCTGTCCCATTCTAATCATGTTTCTTCTTTAACTCTTGTCATTATAATAAATCTGTGATTATGCATCAGTCACAGAAGATGCATCCAGATTTAAAACAGAGGAACTACTTATGCATTTAGGCATCTATTCTCATCAATGGCTTAACAACCACAGATTCCTATGAGGCCTGAAAAGATGGCTTTGTCATAGCTGACAAGGTGCTGAGAAAAGTTGGATCTCTAAGGTAGCCAAGAAATTGCCCATCTATAGATGAGAGAGAAAGGATGTTCAGATGATGATTTTATGAAAGATAGAAAGTTCCCTGTAGAATTCTGCTTCTATTTTCTATATTGCACAAAATAGATTGAGCACTTACAGAGAAATCAAAATGGATCACACAGTGTGCATGTATAAGGAGAGAAACATTTTCTTCACTAGAATAAGCTTCTATTCTTAAACTGCCTCCTAGGCAGTTTGACAAACAAATTCTCATTCATTTGGTAAGCAGATTCCTCAATTAATAAAATAATCTGATAAGCCTAGAATTTTTAATTGATACTTAAATGAATTATAAGCATGCCAGTGTGCAAACTATATGAGTTAATTATGGCTGTGTTACTCATAGTCCAAGACTTTCATTAATTACATATTACCAAATTTCAGGCTCATTTTACAGGATAGAACAGGAAAATGACAAGTTAATTTAATAACATACTGAAAGAGTGGACCTAGACAGGAAGTCAAGTCAAACCCTGTCCTTGTCATATACTGTGTGACCTTAAACAAATTATTTAACCTCTTAGTGCTCTAACCAACTCTTTAAGACCATTAAGTCTTGGAGAAGGCAACTGTGGGTGTAGAGGGAGTTTCCTTATTAGAGAGCTTTCTATTCTCATGAAATTATAACTCCAGTCTCTATCTCTATCTCTATTCAAGTAAAAGGTAGCTGGGGTAATGCAGTAGGTAGAGAGCTGGGTCTGGAGGTCAACAAAGTTAAGTGACTTTCTCAGGATCACACAGATAATAAATGTCTAAGGTCAGATTTGAACTCTCAAAGCTGAATCTTCTTGACTAGTATTTAATTAATTGTGCTATCTAGCTGCCCCTCCACACTGGGAAATTCCACATTAATGAGATCATAAATCTATCAAAATCAAATTTGAGGGGCGGCTAGGTGGCGTAGTAGATAAAGCACTGGCCCTGGAATCAGGAGTACCTGGGCTCAAATCCAGTCTAAGACACTTAATAATTACCTAGTTGTGTGGCCTTCGGCAAGCCACTTAACCCTGTTTGCCTTGAAAAAACCTAAAAAAAAATCAAATTTGCTTAACCCAGAAATCTGAAATCATTATCTCTAGTATTCATTCAATACAGATTTTTCTGACTGCCAAAGCAGAGAGGCTTGCTTTTCTTAGCCTGAGAAGAGTCCATTTATCTGAAAGGAAAAAAAAAAAAAAACCATCTACCCAATATACCTTGGCATTCTATTTCTGTCATGTTGGACAATCTCAATGTAGCTCTAAGAGGAATACATTTGATTTAAGTACCTAATACTGATGCAAATCCCTTAAAAGTTGAAGTTAACTAGATAACCAATGGGGACATCCAAAATGCTTGTTCATTCCTTCTTTTAAAAAAGAAAAGAAACTGTCACCCACAAAACATTTGTTTCCTGACATATATATTTTTTTAATTTTGTATTTTCCTTTGTATCTTCCCATCAAAAAAAAAAATAATATTCAGTCCAGGAGACAAAAGGACTGACTTTTTTTATCTCATTGTTAAATGTCATCATCATGACAGATAGTGATGATTGAAAAATGAAATGTGCAGATCAGAAAGTCCATTTCAATCTCCCATCAAATATCAGAATTTGCTATTTCTCAGAATCTTTGCTTCTCCAGAGAAGAAAGAAACAGGCCACAATGAAGGATAGCATGATTCCTTTGGGGTCAGGGAAGGAAAGCCTGGTCTAATTTCAGATTTCTGAGGCTGAGTCTTATTTCAGAGTAAAATGGTAGAGACCTTCCTGATGCTTTTGGAGTTGGACACACAAGGGGATTGCCGAAGCCTCTTTGGAAGACAGTTATCTCTTTATCTCATGAAACACATGCTTCCAAGGAGTGACCAGAGATGTGAGTCAGCAAAAATAATGAAAGAAATGCTTTTCACAATTTACAGCTATCTACTACCACTGGGAAAATATTGGTGTTCAGGAAATGGGGCTAAAAGGGGGAAACCTGAATAAGGTAGAGCTCGTGTTCCAAATTCACAATGTTCTTCACTAGGAGAAAGAAAAATACATTTTTTTTATTTTTGCAAGACAATGGGGTTAAGTGACTTGCCCAAGGTCACACAGACTGGATTTGAATTCAAGTCCTCCTGACTCCAGGGAGTCTGTTCACTGAACCTCCTAGCTGCCCCAGAAAAATACATTTTTATCTCAAGTTTGCAACTAAATGTTACCCAAAGGCCAACTCATCCTGTATACCTGTGAAGTAAACAACCTGTCAGAACTAGGCTGAATTTGTGTTTTGTTTACAAATCCAGCTTTTTTTCTACCAAGACATCTTTTACTAAGTATACTGAATTTTGAGTCAGAAAGGCAAGTTCAAATCCAACTCCAGTTATTTCCTAGCTGTGTGATATTATTATATAAGTCACTTTCTTAATCTCTCTGGGTCTAAGCTTCCTCATTTGTGAAATGAGGAAGTTGGACTCAATAATTTCCCTTACTAAATCTATGATCCTAAGTTTAATTAACAAACCCTGGCCTAATGTTAGAGGTAGAGGTAAATATGGTCTTTTTGTTACTAATTCTGATCTGCAATTTCAATACATAGAAAGGGTTAGCTGTATTTTCCTTTTAGGATGACTCCTAAAACTGGGAAGGACTCTGGAGGTCACATAATCTAATGCTCATTTTACAAAGGTGGAAATTGAGGTTTAGAGAGCTTAAGTAACATGTTCTGGTTGTTGTTTCTGACACTAGGGACTCTGTTACTGTGACCAAGTTATCTTTTCAGCCTAAAATTTCACTAGTATCTGGGACTTCACCTACTGGAATATTTAACCCTCCGCCATGCTCTCCTTTCTCCATTAGTGAATTCCTTCTTGGACCTCCATTGTAAAGACAGGTCCAGGTTGGCCATGCTTTATTCCGCTTCTGGCTATGCTTTGTGCTTCAAGTGTGTGTGTGGGGGGGGGGGGGTAAGCCCCACTCCCTTTAATGTGTTATCTTCCCCCATTTGAATATAAGTTTGGTGTGTTGTTTTTTTTTAATCCTTGTCACTTAGCATGATGTCTAATACTGGGAAACATTTAGCAAATGTTTGTTGTCTACCTGCCTTGTCTAAAAACATGCTTGTATCATAGGAAGCTAGAGTCAGAAATCAAACCCTGGTCCTCTGACTTCAAACCCACCACTATTTCTACTATATTTCCAGTCCTTGAGAAGGCTAGCTTCAGAAGGAGGAAAATGCTTTCTCATCCTCCATCCTTGGCTCATTAAGCTGCAAGAAGGTCCCATGTTTCCAACATCTTCAGGTCAATATAGAGCAAGATCCCCTCAGGAAACCATAAGAGGATGAAGAGAGAATCCTAATGAAGCTGCCTACCATTGGATTCTATTTTTTTTAGGTTTTTGCAAAGCAAACGGGGTTAAGTGGCTTGCCCAAGGCCACACAGCTAGGTAATTATTAAGTGTCTGAGACCAGATTTGAACCCAGGTACTCCTGACTCCAGGGCTGGTGCTTTATCCACTATGCCACCTAGCCACCCCCATTGGATGCTATTTATGGCAAAGTGGAAGTGAGTGATTTTGATTGCTTGTACTCAGTTTCCATTTGTGAAAACTTATTGAATTCTCTTGGGTGGGGGTCAAGGAGTGGGAGATATTTTTTTTGAAGGATGAGATATAAATGGCCCCATTCCCCACCTACTCAGGTTTGTAATCTAAAAGTCACCTCTGTGACCCACTTATGGTTTTCTTGGCAAAGATGCTGGAGTGGTTTGATATTTCCTTCTCCTTATCTACAGAGGAGAAAACTGAGGCAAACAGGGTTAATGACTTGGCCAGAGTCACACAGCTCCGAAGTGCCTGAGTCTGAATTTGAACTCAGGAAATGAGTCTTTCTGACTCCAGGACTGCAGAAGATCTGAGTTCAAATACGATCTATCAGACTTATATGCTTACAAGAGACATATTACCCTAGGCAAAACACTTAATGTCTCACTATCTGTCTCAGTTTCTTCATCAGAATAATGATAACACCTACCTCCCAGGGTTATTGTGAAGATAAAATGAGAGAATGTATGTAAAATACTCTAGAAATGCTTATCAGAACATACCTTCTTATGGACATCATACTTAACACTAATGCAATTTAAAATCACATTCACATCTACGGCTGCCGTGATCTCATCTGAGTGCTCCCAGTACCAGTCCCTAATCCCATCCTTAGACTATCTCATTTGCCACCATAATGAGCTTGCAGTTGATTTAAAAAGAAAACTCTAGCTAGTAATATCTTCTCTTTCTTAAATTTGTACAAATTGTTTTGTATCTCAAGTATAGGACTGCACATTGATTCCGATTAATGTTCTCATTGTATTTGACTCAATCAAAATCTTTGAGATTTCAATAAGCTTATTCTCCCATAATGAAGACAGCAAGAAGGTGCTAAGAATTTTCCTGCTCCCATCTACCTAAGAAAAGTGACCAGAGAAGAGAAATGACTATATAATGATGAATCCTGCTCTGAGCTTTGTCTGTGTCACAACTCCATCTCATGAAACCTATGCACACCTTTGTTTCATACTACCTTGGACTCCATTTAATCAGTGAAAAATCTAAGAATTTTAGAGTTATGAGCAATACTAGAAATCATTCACTTTACAGATAGGGAAACTGAGGTCCATGAAGATCTAATATGAGAATTATTATTATCTTACTTTAGATAACTATTAACAATTATCTAATACTAGAATCCATCTGGTATAACTCGTTCATATTTACCAAAAGGGAAATTGAGGTCCAGGAATATCTGATACTAGAATTGTTAATAATTTCTAATTTTAGATAATTAATGATAATTATGTACTAGAATTCTGATATAACTCATTCATTTTACAGAGAGAGAAACTGAGGCCCAGAGAGATCTAATGACACTAGTTAGGTAGGAGAATAACATTTGAATGCAAGTCTTCTGACTAAATTCAGAACTTTTTCAATTCTGGGTTCATGTGAATTCTTCAGTGTCAATTTAACCAGGTCTTCTTGACTTGGGCTTTAAAAACAACTCTTCCCTGAGGAAAGGGAAATATTGGAAAAAGCAACAGAAATAATATTGAACTTGCAATTACAGGACCTGAATTTAAATTCTGACTTTCTCATCTAACTACTAAGTGACTTTGAATAAGTCTCTCAACCTCCCAGGGAAATTAAAAACTGTTCTTGGTCCCTTCCAACTCTAAATCAGATTGTTTCCTAAATGGTAAATTTTGCTGAAAATTAGTCTTCAGAGATGCAGTCACATGTGTAAATAAATGCACATGCATTTATGTGCATCTATGGTACAAAATATTGAATTTGGAAACCATAGAAAATGAAAACTAGGTGTTTTTGATAATAAAGTATTTAGAGCAAGCTTGCCAACACAAATAATAATACTATAACTACTGATGTTTGTTTTTGCTTAGAGTTGAAATCTCACAAAAATGCTTTGTACAGAACTTTTTAAAAAGCTATTAATTTTCTTATCTTCTACAATAATATTGTTGCTACTATATTAGTGTGCATATTGGTAAGAAAGAAGCAATGAGGCAGAATGGGCAGAAAGTTGACCTCAAAGTCAAAGCCATCTGAGTTCAAGTCTTACCACAGACTACTGTTTGACTCTGAATAAATTACTTACCCTCTAAGAATATAAATTCCAGATAAATTGCTGACCTATATTAGGGAAGTGAAATTCCATTATGGGTGGTTCCTTCCCTCGCCCAAATTGGTAAAAGATAAAAAAAAGTCACTAAAAACATTATGAGAATGTTAATATACATTTTATAAAATGACTAAAAAAATGTTCCTAAACATGAACTTCAAATCCTAATTAGGAATTCTTTGAGGTAGGAGAGATAGAGAGTGGGATGGTCAATTTAACCACCCATAAGAATTAATTATCCATGTGCCAGATAAAACTGTCCTTGAGTTCATGGAGTTTATAATATAAATTATAATATAAAAGAAAGAGAGGAATATTCAAAACACACACAAATGGATAAAAAGTACTCTTGAAGAGGAAGGCACTA